>NW_026543352.1:0-33098 GCF_028750875.1 Macrosteles quadrilineatus | reverse complement strand
AACCTTGTACACACTTGTACAACCTTGTACACACTTGTACAACCTTGTACAACCTTGTACACACTTGTACAACCTTGTACACAATTGTACAGCCTTGTACACACTTTTACAACCTTGTACACACTTGTACAGCCTTGTACACAATTGTACAACCTTGTACACACTTGTACAACCTTGTACACACTTGTACAACCTTGTACACAATTGTACAGCCTTGTACACACTTGTACAACCTTGTACACACTTGTACAACCTTGTTAAAACTTGTACACCCTTGTACACACTTGTACAACCTTGTACAAACTTGTACACACTTGTACAGCCTTGTACACAATTGTACAACCTTGTACACACTTGTACAACCATGTACACAATTGTACAACCTCGTACACACTTGAACAACCTTGTACACACTTGTACAACCTTGTACACACTTGTACAACCTTGTACACACTTGTACAACCTTGTACAACACTTGTACAACCTTTTACACACTTGTACAGCCTTGTACACAATTGTACAACCTTGTACACACTTGTACAGCCTTGTACACAATTGTACAACCTTGTACACACTTGTACTACCTTGTACACACTTGTACAACCTTGTACACAATTGTAGAGCCTTGTACACACTTGTACAACCTTGTACACACTTGTACAGCCTTGTACAAAATTGTACAACCTTGTACACACTTGTACAGCCTTGTACACAATTGTACAACCTTGTACACACTTGTACAAACTTGTACACCCTTGTACAAACTTTTACACTTCGTACACACTTGTACAGCTCTTGTACAAACTTGTACATCCTTGTACACACTTGTACAACCTTGTACACACTTGTACATCCTTGTACACAATTGTACACCCTTGTACACACTTGTACAACCTTGTACACACTTGTACAACCTTGAACACACTTGTACAGCCTTGTACACAATTGTACAACCTTGTACACACTTGTACAACCTTGTACACACTTGTACAACCTTGTAACACAATTGTACAGCCTTGTACACACTTGTACAACCTTGTACACACTTGTACAGCCTTGTACACAATTGTACAACCTTGTACACACTTGTACAAACCTTGTACACACTTGTACAACCTTGTACACAATTGTACAGCCTTGTACACACTTGTACAACCTTGTACACACTTGTACAACCTTGTAAAAACTTGTACACAATGTACACACTTGTACAACCTTGTACAACCTTGTACACACTTGTACAGCCTTGTACAACCTTGTACAACCTTGTACACACTTGTACAGCCTTGTAAAAACTTGTACACCCTTGTACACACATGTACAACCTTGTACACAACTTGTACAACCTTGTACACACTTGTACAACCTTGTAAAACTTGTACACATTTGTACACACTTGTACACCCTTGTACACACTTGTACATCCTTGTACAAACTTATACAATCTTGTACACACTTGTACAACCCAGTACACACTTGTACAATCTTGTACAAACTTGTACTCCCTTGTACAAACTTGTACATCCTTGTACACACTTGTACAACCTTGTACAAACTTGTACATCCTTGTACACACTTGTACAACCTTGTACAAACTTGTACAAACTTGTACAAACTTGTACATCCTTGTACACGATTGTACACCCTTGTACACACTTGTACAACCTTGTACACACTTGTACAACCTTGTACACACTTGTACAACCTGACACACAATTGTACAACCTTGTACACACTTGTACAACCTTGTACACACTTGTACAACCTTGTACACACTTGTACAACCTTGTACACACTTGTACAAACCTTGTACACACTTGTACAACCTTGTACACACTTGTACAGCCTTGTACACAATTGTACAACCTTGTACACACTTGTACAACCTTGTACACACTTGTACAACCTTGTACACAATTGTACAGCCTTGTACACAATTGTACAACCTTGTACACACTTGTACAGCCTTGTACAAAATTGTACAGCCTTGTACACAATTGTACAACCTTGTACACACTTGTACAACCTTGTACACCCTTGTACAAACTTTTACACATCGTACACACTTGTACACCCTTGTACAAACTTGTACATCCTTGTACACACTTGTACAACCTTATACACACTTGTACAACCTTGTACACACTTGTACAGCCTTGTACACAATTGTACAACCTTGTACACAGTTGTACAGCCTTGTACACAATTGTACAACCTTGTACACACTTGTACAACCTTGTACACCCTTGTACAAACTTTTACACATCGTACACACTTGTACACCCTTGTACAAACTTGTACATCCTTGTACACACTTGTACAACCTTGTACACACTTGTACAACCTTGTACACACTTGTACAGCCTTGTACACAATTGTACAACCTTGTACACAGTTGTACAGCCTTGTACACAATTGTACAGCCTTGTACACAATTGTACAACCTTGTACACACTTGTACAGCCTTGTAAAAATTGTACAGCCTTGTACACACTTGTACAACCTTGTACACACTTGTACAGCCTTGTACACACTTGTAAAGCCTTGTACACAATTGTACAGCCTTGTACACAATTGTACAACCTTGTACACACTTGTACAACCTTGTACACCCTTGTACAAACTTTTACACATCGTACACACTTGTACACCCTTGTACAAACTTGTACATCCTTGTAAACACTTGTACAACCTTGTACACACTTGTACAACCTTGTACACACTTGTACAGCCTTGTACACAATTGTACAACCTTGTACACAGTTGTACAGCCTTGTACACAATTGTACAACCTTGTACACATTGGAAACCTTGTACACCCTTGTACACACTTTTACTTATCGTACACACTTGTACACCCTTGTACAAACTTGTACATCCTTGTACACACTTGTACAACCTTGTACAAACTCGTACAAACTTGTACATCCTTGTACACGATTTTACACCCTTGTACACACTTGTACAACCTTGTAAAAACTTGTACAACCTTGTACACACTTGTACAACCTTGTACACACTTGTACAACCTTGTACACACTTGTACAACCTTGTACACACTTGTACAACCTTGTACACACTTGTACAACCTTGTACACACTTGTACAGCCTTGTACACAATTGTACAACCTTGTACACACTTGTACAACCTTGTACACACTTGTACAACCTTGTACACAATTGTACAGCCTTGTACACAATTGTACAACCTTGTACACACTTGTACAGCCTTGTACACACTTGTACAGCCTTGTACAAAATTGTACAGCCTTGTACACAATTGTACAACCTTGTACACACTTGTACAACCTTGTACACCCTTGTACAAACTTTTACACATCGTACACACTTGTACACCCTTGTACAAACTTGTACATCCTTGTACACACTTGTACAACCTTGTACACATTTGTACAACCTTGTACACACTTGTACAGCCTTGTACACAATTGTACAACCTTGTACACAGTTGTACAGCCTTGTACACAATTGTACAACCTTGTACACACTTGTACAACCTTGTACACCCTTGTACACACTTTTACTTATCGTACACACTTGTACACCCTTGTACAAACTTGTACATCCTTGTACACACTTGTACAACCTTGTACAAACTTGTACAAACTTGTACATCCTTGTACACGATTTTACACCCTTGTACACACTTGTACAACCTTGTAAAAACTTGTACAACCTTGTACACACTTGTACACCCTTGTACACACTTGTACAACCTTGTACACACTTGTACAACCTTGTACACACTTGTACAACCTTGTACACACTTGTACAACCTTGTACACACTTGTACAACCTTGTACACACTTGTACAACCTTGTACACACTTGTACAACCTTGTACACACTTGTACAACCTTGTACACACTTGTACAACCTTGTACACACTTGTACAACCTTGTACACACTTGTACAACCTTGTACAACCTTGTACACACTTGTACAACCATGTAAAAACTTGTACAACCTTGTACACACTTGTACACCCTTGTACACACTTGTACAAGCTTGTACACACTTGTACAACCTTGTACACACTTGTACACCCTTGTACACACTTGTACAAGCTTGTACACACTTGTACAACCTTGTACACACTTGTACACCCTTGTACACACTTGTACAACCTTGTACAAACCTGTACACCCTTGTACACACTTGTACATGCTTGTACACACTTGTACAAGCTTGTATACACTTGTACACCTTTGTTCAAACTTGTGCACCCTTGTACACTTTTGTACACCCTTGTACACATTTGTATAACCTTGTACACTCTTGTACAACCTTGTACACACTTGTACAACCTTGTACACACTTGTACAACCTTGTACAACCTTGTACACACTTGTACAACCATGTAAAAACTTGTACAACCTTGTACACACTTGTACACCCTTGTACACACTTGTACAAGTTTGTACACACTTGTACAAGCTTGTACACACTTGTACAACCTTGTACACACTTGTACACCCTTGTACACACTTGTACAAGCTTGTACACACTTGTACAACCTTGTACACACTTGTACAACCTTGTACACACTTGTACAACCTTGTAAAACTTGTACACATTTGTACACACTTGTACTCCCTTGTACACACTTGTACAACCTTGTACAAACTTATACAATCTTGTACACACTTGTACAACCCAGTACACACTTGTACAATCTTGTACAAACTTGTACTCCCTTGTACAAACTTGTACATCCTTGTACACACTTGTACAACCTTGTACAAACTTGTACAAACTTGTACAAACTTGTACATCCTTGTACACGATTGTACACCCTTGTACACACTTGTACAACCTTGTACACACTTGTACAACCTGACACACAATTGTACAACCTTGTACACACTTGTACAGACTTGTACACACTTGTACAACCTTGGACACACTTGTACAACCTTGTACACACTTGTACAACCTTGTACACACTTGTACAACCTTGTACACACTTGTACAGCCTTGTACACAATTGTACAACCTTGTACACACTTGTACAACCTTGTACACACTTGTACAACCTTGTACACAATTGTACAGCCTTGTACACAATTGTACAACCTTGTACACACTTGTACAGCCTTGTACAAAATTGTACAGCCTTGTACACAATTGTACAACCTTGTACACACTTGTACAACCTTGTACACCCTTGTACAAACTTTTACACATCGTACACACTTGTACACCCTTGTACAAACTTGTACATCCTTGTACACACTTGTACAACCTTGTACACACTTGTACAACCTTGTACACACTTGTACAGCCTTGTACACAATTGTACAACCTTGTACACAGTTGTACAGCCTTGTACACAATTGTAAAACCTTGTACATACTTGTACAACCTTGTACACCCTTGTACAAACTTTTACACATCGTACACACTTGTTCACCCTTGTACAAACTTGTACATCCTTGTACACACTTGTACAACCTTGTACACACTTGTACAACCTTGTACACACTTGTACAGCCTTGTACACAATTGTACAACCTTGTACACAGTTGTACAGCCTTGTACACAATTGTACAACCTTGTACACACTTGTACAACCTTGTACACACTTGTACAGCCTTGTACACACTTGAACAGCCTTGTACAAAATTGTACAGCCTTGTACACAATTGTACAACCTTGTACACACTTGTACAACCTTGTACACCCTTGTACAAACTTTTACACATCGTACACACTTGTACACCCTTGTACAAACTTGTACATCCTTGTACACACTTGTACAACCTTGTACACACTTGTACAACCTTGTACACACTTGTACAGCCTTGTACACAATTGTACAACCTTGTACACAGTTGTACAGCCTTGTACACAATTGTACAACCTTGTACACCTTTGTACAACCTTGTACACCCTTGTACACACTTTTACTTATCGTACACACTTGTACACCCTTGTACAAACTTGTACATCCTTGTACACACATGTACAACCTTGTACAAACTTGTACAAACTTGTACATCCTTGTACACGATTTTACACCCTTGTACACACTTGTACAACCTTGTAAAAACTTGTACAACCTTGTACACACTTGTACAACCTTGTACACACTTGTACAACCTTGTACACAATTGTACAGCCTTGTACACAATTGTACAACCTTGTACACACTTGTACAGCCTTGTACACACTTGTACAGCCTTGTACAAAATTGTACAGCCTTGTACACAATTGTACAACCTTGTACACACTTGTACAACCTTGTACACCCTTGTACAAACTTTTACACATCGTACACACTTGTACACCCTTGTACAAACTTGTACATCCTTGTACACACTTGTACAACCTTGTACACACTTGTACAACCTTGTACACACTTGTACAGCCTTGTACACAATTGTACAACCTTGTACACAGTTGTACAGCCTTGTACACAATTGTACAACCTTGTACACACTTGTACAACCTTGTACACCCTTGTACACACTTTTACTTATCGTAAACACTTGTACACCCTTGTACAAACTTGTACATCCTTGTACACACTTGTACAACCTTGTACAAACTTGTACAAACTTGTACATCCTTGTACACGATTTTACACCCTTGTACACATTTGTACAACCTTGTAAAAACTTGTACAACCTTGTACACACTTGTACACCCTTGTACACACTTGTACAACCTTGTACACACTTGTACAACCTTGTACACACTTGTACAACCTTGTACACACTTGTACAACCTTGTACACACTTGTACAACCTTGTACACCCTTGTACACACTTTTACTTATCGTACACACTTGTACACCCTTGTACAAACTTGTACATCCTTGTACACACTTGTACAACCTTGTACAAACTTGTACAAACTTGTACATCCTTGTACACGATTTTACACCCTTGTACACACTTGTACAACCTTGTAAAAACTTGTACAACCTTGTACACACTTGTACAACCTTGTACACACTTGTACAACCTTGTACACACCTGTACAACCTTGTACACACCTGTACAACCTTGTACACACTTGTACAACCTTGTACACACTTGTACAACCTTGTACACACTTGTACAACCTTGTACACACTTGTACAACCTTGTACACACTTGTACAACCTTGTACACACTTGTACAACCTTGTACACACTTGTACAACCTTGTACACACTTGTACAACCTTGTACACTCTTGTACAACCTTGTACACACTTGTACAACCTTGTACAACCTTGTACACACTTGTACAACCATTTAAAAACTTGTACAACCTTGTACACACTTGTACACCCTTGTACACACTTGTACAAGCTTGTACACACTTGTACAACCTTGTACACACTTGTACACCCTTGTACACACTTGTACAAGCTTGTACACACTTGTACAACCTTGTACACACTTGTACACCCTTGTACACACTTGTACAACCTTGTACAAACCTGTACACCCTTGTACACACTTGTACATGCTTGTACACACTTGTACATGCTTGTACACACTTGTACAAGCTTGTATACACTTGTACACCTTTGTTCAAACTTGTGCACCCTTGTACACTTTTGTACACCCTTGTACACATTTGTACAACCTTGTACACTCTTGTACAACCTTGTACACACTTGTACAACCTTGTACACACTTGTACAACCTTGTACAACCTTGTACACACTTGTACAACCATGTAAAAACTTGTACAACCTTGTACACACTTGTACACCCTTGTACACACTTGTACAAGCTTGTGCACACTTGTACAACCTTGTACACACTTGTACACCCTTGTACACACTTGTACAAGCTTGTACACACTTGTACAACCTTGTACACACTTGTACAACCTTGTACACACTTGTACAACCTTGTAAAACTTGTACACATTTGTACACACTTGTACTCCCTTGTACACACTTGTACAACCTTGTACAAACTTATACAATCTTGTACACACTTGTACAACCCAGTACACACTTGTACAATCTTGTACAAACTTGTACTCCCTTGTACAAACTTGTACATCCTTGTACACACTTGTACAACCTTGTACAAACTTGTACAAACTTGTACAAACTTGTACATCCTTGTACAAACTTGTACAAACTTGTACATCCTTGTACACGTTTGTACACCCTTGTACACACTTGTACAACCTTGTACACACTTGTACAACCTGACACACAATTGTACAACCTTGTACACACTTGTACAGACTTGTACACACTTGTACAACCTTGGACACACTTGTACAACCTTGTACACACTTGTACAACCTTGTACACACTTGTACAACCTTGTACACACTTGTACAGCCTTGTACACAATTGTACAACCTTGTACACACTTGTACAACCTTGTACACACTTGTACAACCTTGTACACAATTGTACAGCCTTGTACACAATTGTACAACCTTGTACACACTTGTACAGCCTTGTACAAAATTGTACAGCCTTGTACACAATTGTACAACCTTGTACACACTTGTTCAACGTTGTACACCCTTGTACAAACTTTTACACATCGTACACACTTGTACACCCTTGTACAAACTTGTACAACCTTGTACACACTTGTACAACCTTGTACACACTTGTACAACCTTGTACACACTTGTACAGCCTTGTACACAATTGTACAACCTTGTACACAGTTGTACAGCCTTGTACACAATTGTACAACCTTGTACATACTTGTACAACCTTGTACACCCTTGTACAAACTTTTACACATCGTACACACTTGTACACCCTTGTACAAACTTGTACATCCTTGTACACACTTGTACATCCTTGTACACACTTGTACAACCTTGTACACACTTGTACAACCTTGTACACACTTGTACAGCCTTGTACACAATTGTACAACCTTGTACACAGTTGTACAGCCTTGTACACAATTGTACAACCTTGTACACACTTGTACAACCTTGTACACACTTGTACAGCCTTTTACACACTTGTACAGCCTTGTACACACTTGTACAGCCTTGTACACACTTGTACAGCCTTGTACAAAATTGTACAGCCTTGTACACGATTGTACAACCTTGTACACACTTGTACAACCTTGTACACCCTTGTACAAACTTTTACACATCGTACACACTTGTACACCCTTGTACAAACTTGTACATCCTTGTACACACTTGTACAACCTTGTACACACTTGTACAACCTTGTACACACTTGTACAGCCTTGTACACAATTGTACAACCTTGTACACAGTTGTACAGCCTTGTACACAATTGTACAACCTTGTACACACTTGTACAACCTTGTACACCCTTGTACACACTTTTACTTATCGTACACACTTGTACACCCTTGTACAAACTTGTACATCCTTGTACACACTTGTACAACCTTGTACAAACTTGTACAAACTTGTACATCCTTGTACACGATTTTACACCCTTGTACACACTTGTACAACCTTGTAAAAACTTGTACAACCTTGTACACACTTGTACAACCTTGTACACACTTGTACAACCTTGTACACACTTGTACAACCTTGTACACACTTGTACAACCTTGTACACACTTGTACAACCTTGTACACACTTGTACAACCTTGTACACACTTGTACAGCCTTGTACACAATTGTACAACCTTGTACACACTTGTACAACCTTGTACACACTTGTACAACCTTGTACACAATTGTACAGCCTTGTACACAATTGTACAACCTTGTACACACTTGTACAGCCTTGTACACACTTGTACAGCCTTGTACAAAATTGTACAGCCTTGTACACAATTGTACAACCTTGTACACACTTGTACAACCTTGTACACCCTTGTACAAACTTTTACACATCGTACACACTTGTACACCCTTGTACAAACTTGTACATCCTTGTACACACTTGTACAACCTTGTACACACTTGTACAACCTTGTACACACTTGTACAGCCTTGTACACAATTGTACAACCTTGTACACAGTTGTACAGCCTTGTACACAATTGTACAACCTTGTACACACTTGTACAACCTTGTACACCCTTGTACACACTTTTACTTATCGTAAACACTTGTACACCCTTGTACAAACTTGTACATTCTTGTACACACTTGTACAACCTTGTACAAACTTGTACAAACTTGTACATCCTTGTACACGATTTTACACCCTTGTACACACTTGTACAACCTTGTAAAAACTTGTACAACCTTGTACACACTTGTACACCCTTGTACACACTTGTACAACCTTGTACACACTTGTACAACCTTGTACACACTTGTACAACCTTGTACACACTTGTACAACCTTGTACACACTTGTACAACCTTGTACACACTTGTAAAACCTTGTACACTCTTGTACAACCTTGTACACACTTGTACAACCTTGTACAACCTTGTACACACTTGTACAACCATGTAAAAACTTGTACAACCTTGTACACACTTGTACACCCTTGTACACACTTGTACAAGCTTGTACACACTTGTACAACCTTGTACACACTTGTAAACCCTTGTACACACTTGTACAAGCTTGTACACACTTGTACAACCTTGTACACACTTGTACACCCTTGTACACACTTGTACAACCTTGTACAAACCTGTACACCCTTGTACACACTTGTACATGCTTGTACACACTTGTACATGCTTGTACACACTTGTACAAGCTTGTATACACTTGTACACCTTTGTTCAAACTTGTGCACCCTTGTACACTTTTGTACACCCTTGTACACATTTGTACAACCTTGTACACTCTTGTACAACCTTGTACACACTTGTACAACCTTGTACTCACTTGTACAACCTTGTACAACCTTGTACACACTTGTACAACCATGTAAAAACTTGTACAACCTTGTACACACTTGTACACCCTTGTGTGAGGGAATTTCTGTGTGTGTGTCGATTTCGTTATCTTATCGCCAAAGATAGTTCAGCAGTGCTGGGTTTAAATTTCCAGGGGTCGATGTGAATCAACAAAATATTGTTGATGTGAAATTCCACTCAATATTAATTTCGATTCGAATAATCTAAAGTGTCGATCGTCTATGTTTAATCAAAATCCTTTATTGAAATGATAGGGTAACTCAGTGAAATGTGCGAACCAGTTGTCGCTATTCACTCATCATCGTTACCCTATCAGACGCGAGAGAAAACGCCGTCGTGTATAATCTATGTGTCGTGTTATCTGTTAATTCAATTCTCGCGTTAGAGTCTATTTCAAGAATTAGGTTCGATAGCTTGTACAGCTAGTTAGGATGCTGAATGTTCTTCGAGCAAACTAGGATCGGTATCAAGGGTTATAGGATCAAACTAAACCTTGCTACGCTCCGATCGTTACCCTAACCCCACGCAAATGCGCTCTATACAACCAAGAGGGTAAGGATAGATAGCCTGCACAGCTAACTAGGATGCTGAATATACTTCAGCAATCTAGGATAGGTTACGGTAGGTTAATCGTTACCTAAACGCCCGTATGAACCTCGGTCGCTACCCTAAACCCCACGCAAATGCACTCTAAACAACAAAGAGGTTAAGGATAGATAGCCTGCACAGCTAACTAGGATGCTGAATACACTTCAGCAAACTAGGATAGGTTACGGTAGGTTAATCGTCACCCAATCGCCGGTGTGAACCTCGTTCGCTACCCTAAACCCACGCAAATGCGCTCTAAACAACAAAAAGGTTAAGGGCAGATAGCCTGTACAGCTAACTAGGATGCTGAATATTCTTCAAGCAATCTAGGATAGGTTACGGTAGGTTAATCGTTACCTAAACACCCGTATGCACCTCGTTCACTACCCTAACCCCACGCAAATGCGCTCTAAACAACCAAAAAGGTTAAGGGCAGATAGCCTGTACAGCTAACTAGGATGCTGAATATTCTTCAAGCAATCTAGGATAGGTTACGGTAGGTTAATCGTTACCTAAACACCCGTATGAACCTCGCTCGCTACCCTAAACCCACGCAAATGCGCTCTAAACAACAAAAAGGTTAAGGGTAGATAGCCTGTACAGCTAACTAGGATGCTGAATATGCTTCAGCAATCTAGGATAGGTTACGGTAGGTTAATCGTTACCTAAACGCCCGTATGAACCTCGTTCGCTACCCTAAACCCACGCAAATGCGCTCTAAACAACAAAAAGGTTAAGGGTAGATAGCCTGTACAGCTAACTAGGATGCGGAATATGCTTCAGCAATCTAGGATAGGTTACGGCAGGTTAATCGTTACCTAAACGCCCGTATGAACCTCGTTCGCTACCCTAAACCCACGCAAATGCGCTCTAAACAACAAAAAGGTTAAGGGTAGATAGCCTGTACAGCTAACTAGGATGCTGAATATGCTTCAGCAATCTAGGATAGGTTACGGTAGGTTAATCGTTACCTAAACGCCCGTATGAACCTCGTTCGCTACCCTAAACCCACGCAAATGCGCTCTAAACAACAAAAAGGTTAAGGGCAGATAGCCTGTACAGCTAACTAGGATGCTGAATATACTTCAGCAATCTAGGATAGGTTACGGTAGGTTAATTTGGATAACTAAGACCCCCCACTATCCTTTAAAGATCCCAATTAATCAACAGGCTAACGTTAGCTATACGAGCACTAAAACAGCTATCCTAGGCTATTTATAAAACAGCTATCTATATTCACGCAATCGTTCAAGTCAATCAAGTTGGATAATAATAATAAGTATTATTATTATACGAAATAAAGATGTTAAACCAATCAGTTGTTAGGCTATTATAGCTAGCGGCTATTCAGATCAAAATCAAATGCTATATCGCTAGTCAATGTCGAGGATCCAATCACTAACAACTATAATCAACGGCTAAATATAAACTATTATTCCGGTAGTAGATTCGGTGTTAACTTCGATAGCTATCGATTTCAATACGATCGATAGTTCGGACCAGACGCAAAATAATAACAAAACGTCGAGCAGAATACTGTTGTGTTGTGCGTGGCAAATAGGTTATGTCGTTATCAAATCGTAAACACCTTATAGCTAATTAATTGTGTCTCGTAACTCTCTCTACGTTGAATTAAGTACCAGAAATTCGTTAAGCATACAAGATAGGATAGTAGGCTATAGAATGGCGTACACTGCCCAAAGGATGCTGCTTATACTTCAGCAAAAGGAGAGGTGTTTGGAAGGCAACATTGAGTTTATATGACGTTATATTACACAAGCTTAGGCTATTGTCACCCTCAAATTATATAGTTCTTCAATAACAACTAGGCTAAGGCTTAACCTATTAAATCACTCCTTAACTGCGATACAAGAGGGTTTAGGTAATTGAGTAGCGTGTTCTGCCCAAAGGATGCTGCTTATGCTTCAGCAAAAGGAGGGATATTGGAAGGTGACACAGAGGTTATGTAATATAAGATGTGTAGGTAAAAATCCTTTAGAATACTCAATTGGCCTTGCTCAACTTTTGCTTTCCTCAATAGCCTAGTGTATGCTAACTCGTTTGGATTTGATATTGCTAGTCGGCAAAATTTCATTAACTTCAAACTAATTATTTCACAATTTAAAATCTAAATTAAATTGCAAAAAAAATACCAATTGATCACTGATCAAAATCGAAAATCTCGTTTATCGTGAACAAATTATCGCAAATCAATTAATCAATATCGTTCGTGAATATCAAAACGTAAAACTACTAATTTCCCTGAATCATAAAATGATATCAAGTAGGCACTATACCTTAGAGAGAGACGTGTTGATTGGGTCACAAAATGGCACAGACTGTCCGGCGGCGCCCGGTCCCAGTGGTTTTGTTGCACGTCTGGGCCGGTCATGCGCAGAAACCAGTTTTGGCAGTCCGACTCGGCCTCGGCGACGGCTACATCGGTGCTCGCGCTAACTACTTGAGCCTCGCCTCGCCTTGCTTAACCTCAAAATCCTTGGCCGTTCATACTACTTTGATGATCCTCAACTATAAACATTGTTGTCTCCCGATTTTAGCCGTGATATGATAAAAAAAAGTGAGGTGTAAAAAAATCAACCCTTACATCCTCCACTCACTTCGCGGAACAAAAAAAAAGAAACAGAAAAGAAAAAAAACATTCTCAACTTCTTCTAAACCAAAATTCAAATTCTTCCAAACTAAAACACAAATAACGTCAATGTCCTTCGATTTGTAGATCCTACTCCTGGGATCTAAAAACATCTTCAATCTTCTACGGAGTAAAGAAATGAAACTTCTTAACATCAAAACAAAACTGAGCTTTCTCAAATGGCTCACTTCCACGCTGGTGGGGGACAAGTCCCAACTTTCGAATATTTATCCTCTTGATCTCGTTCGTTCCGGGTATCTGGATCTTCATAGTTCGTCTCTTCCCTCGTCTTCTTGCTGGACGATTGGGTCGATTCTCGTCAGACTCTGCTCTCGGAGTGTTCATAGTGAGCTTTTCAAATTTCGTTGGCGTTTTCTTCTTCGGTGGGGGTACATGGGTATGCGGGATGGCCAATTTCTTCACATCAAATCGAGTAGCAGCAGTCTGGTTTGGTTGATCTTGATTAACCAATCGAACACTATAAGCACGAGAGGGTTCAGGCTCCAGCCCACAAACTGTAGTGTCTTCTATCTCGGCTCGTTTCCCTGACGGATGTGTAGAATCGTTGACACTCGGAACAGTCCGGCATGGGCCTAGGAAATCCTCTTCAATTTTCACGGCTAATACGTTCAATTTTCTTATTATGTCCATGCCCAAGATTATAGGTGTGCTTAACCCAGGAAGGTAGAATACTTTTAGCTCATGGTTCGCACCTCTTATTGTGGATGGCAGGGCAAAACACTTATTTAAAGTCATTTCCGAGTTGTTGGCCATGGACACCCTGACTTCTTGATTTTCTGGTTGCACCATCCGTTCAATAAAATCAGCGACCTCGTCTCCTATCAAGTTTATCGTGGAACCAGTGTCAATCAGTGCCTTAAAATCTCTACCAAACATCGAAACCTTAACGTACGGCCTAAGGTCTTTCGTTAATTTCTCTGAGTCATAACAGTTAATGGTGCCTAACTGGAAGTTGGAGGTCTTTGCACTTAGTCGATTCTCGGACTCCGGCGACCTCCGTGGTCCATCGTCCGTCTCTCGTTTCCCGACTTCGAGCAGTCACAAGTTGTTGTTCTCGCTCCTGGCTTCTTGCAGTTAAAACATCTGAGTATTCTTGGTTCCTTGCAGAAACTGAAGGTATGTCCCGTCTTCTCACAGTTCCAGCATGTCCTCGAATCGGCTGGTCGTCTTTCACCATCGTAGTATCGTCGATTCTGATACTCTCTTTCATTCACGGTCCTCGCCATATATCGATTTGCGTTTGCTGGTTCACCTCTAACTTGGTTGCTGGCCTTAGAGTCAACTGTTGCTGTATGATGCGAGAATTTCGGTGCCAATCTGCTACGTCCATGGTAGGCAGTTTCGGGTACCAACGCCTGGGCTGGGTTCGGCGGGGGTGTATATTCAGTTCGCTCTCGCAAGCAGGTCTCATAATCTTCAGCGACTTTGATCAGACTTGGCAAGCTCACAAAGTCTCGCCTACGAACATATGTTTTATAGCTCGGGTGCATGTTTCTATAAATTCGGTCTAACTTTTCGTGTTGCGAATATCCTCCTCTCCTTCGAATCAAGGTCGAGATGGCTACAACGTAGGGTTTGAACAACTCCCCTTCCCCTTGTGTTCTCTTCCTAATTTCGTCATCTAAGTGAAGTATATAGCCGGGAGGTAAGTACTGAATTTGAAAATCCCTGACAAAGTCCATGAAGTCACCCCAAAATTCTCGATTATTCCTATACCATAGGATTGCACTGTCCTTCAATAACTCGGGCAACGCCTTCAACATCAACTCAGGGCCTACACTATACGATTCCATCAATTCATTCAAGCGCTCTAAGAAAGATATGGCATCCGATTCTTTCCTTCCATCGAATCTCAAATTCCATTTCCTAACGGTATTACAAAGGGAGGCAGTGTTCGACAGTCTTGGTGAATCTACGTCACCTGCCACCATTGGCCCTTCTCGTCCACTCGTGTGGTTAAAGCCAAAATCCAATTGTTCTGCCAAACCACCTTCATCGTTTGATTGATTGCGTGTGAAGACTGGGGCATAAGACTTCATCCTTATCGGAGTAAGCATCGAGGTTCGCCTCTCGGGAACCCCCACAATTGATCGAGCTGTCTGGTGTGTAGTTGACAAGGTCGCTTGGCGTGGCTTTGAAGCTTGTGTCATCAGCCGTCTGACCTCGTTAAAATCAGCATCAGGTGGAAGACCCAGAAGTTCTCGGATGCTCACGGCTTCTAACTCCAAGGATGCACCCGCTGGTGCTTCTTGAGATGCGTGGTGGAACTCATCATCCTCTTCAATTGCCTCCTTTCCAGCCCGTTGTCGTAACCGTCGAACAAGTTCTGCTCTAAGCTGATTAGCGTTTCCTTCTGGTACAGTTCCCAGCTTGCCTAGCTCGTCTTCAAGCTGCAATCTTGATAACTTGTAGACCCAGCTGACCCTTACTTCTGTATCCGAGGGTGGTCGTTGAGCTGTTCCAGCTGCCGTAGAGCTAGTAGTCGTAGTAGTGGATGTCCGTAGGTCCGCTCCTCCAGACGAGGTCGTGACCGTAGCGATAGGTTGTTGCTCGCCTCCTTGTGACGAAGCGCTCCCGTTGTCACCTTCTTCCATTATATTCAATGCCAGGAGAATCTTGAATGGTCTAAGGAATCTCTCTACGTGATAGAACATCGTTGTTCCTCAAATAAATGGTCTAAAATTCAAATTTCTACTTTTCTTTCAACAATTTCCAAATTTTCGTCAATAACTACTTATTCAGTAGTCCCTGTTCGGGCGCCATAAATATGTGAGGGAATTTCTGTGTGTGTGTCGATTTCGTTATCTTATCGCCAAAGATAGTTCAGCAGTGCTGGGTTTAAATTTCCAGGGGTCGATGTGAATCAACAAAATATTGTTGATGTGAAATTCCACTCAATATTAATTTCGATTCGAATAATCTAAAGTGTCGATCGTCTATGTTTAATCAAAATCCTTTATTGAAATGATAGGGTAACTCAGTGAAATGTGCGAACCAGTTGTCGCTATTCACTCATCATCGTTACCCTATCAGACGCGAGAGAAAACGCCGTCGTGTATAATCTATGTGTCGTGTTATCTGTTAATTCAATTCTCGCGTTAGAGTCTATTTCAAGAATTAGGTTCGATAGCTTGTACAGCTAGTTAGGATGCTGAATGTTCTTCGAGCAAACTAGGATCGGTATCAAGGGTTATAGGATCAAACTAAACCTTGCTACGCTCCGATCGTTACCCTAACCCCACGCAAATGCGCTCTATACAACCAAGAGGGTAAGGATAGATAGCCTGCACAGCTAACTAGGATGCTGAATATACTTCAGCAATCTAGGATAGGTTACGGTAGGTTAATCGTTACCTAAACGCCCGTATGAACCTCGGTCGCTACCCTAAACCCCACGCAAATGCACTCTAAACAA
Source organism: Macrosteles quadrilineatus (assembly GCF_028750875.1). Classification (NCBI taxonomy): domain Eukaryota; kingdom Metazoa; phylum Arthropoda; class Insecta; order Hemiptera; family Cicadellidae; genus Macrosteles; species Macrosteles quadrilineatus. The sequence goes on along the minus strand of NW_026543352.1, from coordinate 15,599 downwards.
CAAAGAGGTTAAGGATAGATAGCCTGCACAGCTAACTAGGATGCTGAATACACTTCAGCAAACTAGGATAGGTTACGGTAGGTTAATCGTCACCCAATCGCCGGTGTGAACCTCGTTCGCTACCCTAAACCCACGCAAATGCGCTCTAAACAACAAAAAGGTTAAGGGCAGATAGCCTGTACAGCTAACTAGGATGCTGAATATTCTTCAAGCAATCTAGGATAGGTTACGGTAGGTTAATCGTTACCTAAACACCCGTATGCACCTCGTTCACTACCCTAACCCCACGCAAATGCGCTCTAAACAACCAAAAAGGTTAAGGGCAGATAGCCTGTACAGCTAACTAGGATGCTGAATATTCTTCAAGCAATCTAGGATAGGTTACGGTAGGTTAATCGTTACCTAAACACCCGTATGAACCTCGTTCGCTACCCTAAACCCACGCAAATGCGCTCTAAACAACAAAAAGGTTAAGGGTAGATAGCCTGTACAGCTAACTAGGATGCTGAATATGCTTCAGCAATCTAGGATAGGTTACGGTAGGTTAATCGTTACCTAAACGCCCGTATGAACCTCGTTCGCTACCCTAAACCCACGCAAATGCGCTCTAAACAACAAAAAGGTTAAGGGTAGATAGCCTGTACAGCTAACTAGGATGCGGAATATGCTTCAGCAATCTAGGATAGGTTACGGCAGGTTAATCGTTACCTAAACGCCCGTATGAACCTCGTTCGCTACCCTAAACCCACGCAAATGCGCTCTAAACAACAAAAAGGTTAAGGGTAGATAGCCTGTACAGCTAACTAGGATGCTGAATATGCTTCAGCAATCTAGGATAGGTTACGGTAGGTTAATCGTTACCTAAACGCCCGTATGAACCTCGTTCGCTACCCTAAACCCACGCAAATGCGCTCTAAACAACAAAAAGGTTAAGGGCAGATAGCCTGTACAGCTAACTAGGATGCTGAATATACTTCAGCAATCTAGGATAGGTTACGGTAGGTTAATTTGGATAACTAAGACCCCCCACTATCCTTTAAAGATCCCAATTAATCAACAGGCTAACGTTAGCTATACGAGCACTAAAACAGCTATCCTAGGCTATTTATAAAACAGCTATCTATATTCACGCAATCGTTCAAGTCAATCAAGTTGGATAATAATAATAAGTATTATTATTATACGAAATAAAGATGTTAAACCAATCAGTTGTTAGGCTATTATAGCTAGCGGCTATTCAGATCAAAATCAAATGCTATATCGCTAGTCAATGTCGAGGATCCAATCACTAACAACTATAATCAACGGCTAAATATAAACTATTATTCCGGTAGTAGATTCGGTGTTAACTTCGATAGCTATCGATTTCAATACGATCGATAGTTCGGACCAGACGCAAAATAATAACAAAACGTCGAGCAGAATACTGTTGTGTTGTGCGTGGCAAATAGGTTATGTCGTTATCAAATCGTAAACACCTTATAGCTAATTAATTGTGTCTCGTAACTCTCTCTACGTTGAATTAAGTACCAGAAATTCGTTAAGCATACAAGATAGGATAGTAGGCTATAGAATGGCGTACACTGCCCAAAGGATGCTGCTTATACTTCAGCAAAAGGAGAGGTGTTTGGAAGGCAACATTGAGTTTATATGACGTTATATTACACAAGCTTAGGCTATTGTCACCCTCAAATTATATAGTTCTTCAATAACAACTAGGCTAAGGCTTAACCTATTAAATCACTCCTTAACTGCGATACAAGAGGGTTTAGGTAATTGAGTAGCGTGTTCTGCCCAAAGGATGCTGCTTATGCTTCAGCAAAAGGAGGGATATTGGAAGGTGACACAGAGGTTATGTAATATAAGATGTGTAGGTAAAAATCCTTTAGAATACTCAATTGGCCTTGCTCAACTTTTGCTTTCCTCAATAGCCTAGTGTATGCTAACTCGTTTGGATTTGATATTGCTAGTCGGCAAAATTTCATTAACTTCAAACTAATTATTTCACAATTTAAAATCTAAATTAAATTGCAAAAAAAATACCAATTGATCACTGATCAAAATCGAAAATCTCGTTTATCGTGAACAAATTATCGCAAATCAATTAATCAATATCGTTCGTGAATATCAAAACGTAAAACTACTAATTTCCCTGAATCATAAAATGATATCAAGTAGGCACTATACCTTAGAGAGAGACGTGTTGATTGGGTCACAAAATGGCACAGACTGTCCGGCGGCGCCCGGTCCCAGTGGTTTTGTTGCACGTCTGGGCCGGTCATGCGCAGAAACCAGTTTTGGCAGTCCGACTCGGCCTCGGCGACGGCTACATCGGTGCTCGCGCTAACTACTTGAGCCTCGCCTCGCCTTGCTTAACCTCAAAATCCTTGGCCGTTCATACTACTTTGATGATCCTCAACTATAAACATTGTTGTCTCCCGATTTTAGCCGTGATATGATAAAAAAAAGTGAGGTGTAAAAAAATCAACCCTTACACTTGTACACACTTGTACAAGCTTGTGCACACTTGTACAACCTTGTACACACTTGTACACCCTTGTACACACTTGTACAAGCTTGTACACACTTGTACAACCTTGTACACACTTGTACAACCTTGTACACACTTGTACAACCTTGTAAAACTTGTACACATTTGTACACACTTGTACTCCCTTGTACACACTTGTACAACCTTGTACAAACTTATACAATCTTGTACACACTTGTACAACCCAGTACACACTTGTACAATCTTGTACAAACTTGTACTCCCTTGTACAAACTTGTACATCCTTGTACACACTTGTACAACCTTGTACAAACTTGTACAAACTTGTACAAACTTGTACATCCTTGTACAAACTTGTACAAACTTGTACATCCTTGTACACGATTGTACACCCTTGTACACACTTGTACAACCTTGTACACACTTGTACAACCTGACACACAATTGTACAACCTTGTACACACTTGTACAGACTTGTACACACTTGTACAACCTTGGACACACTTGTACAACCTTGTACACACTTGTACAACCTTGTACACACTTGTACAACCTTGTACACACTTGTACAGCCTTGTACACAATTGTACAACCTTGTACACACTTGTACAACCTTGTACACACTTGTACAACCTTGTACACAATTGTACAGCCTTGTACACAATTGTACAACCTTGTACACACTTGTACAGCCTTGTACAAAATTGTACAGCCTTGTACACAATTGTACAACCTTGTACACACTTGTACAACGTTGTACACCCTTGTACAAACTTTTACACATCGTACACACTTGTACACCCTTGTACAAACTTGTACAACCTTGTACACACTTGTACAACCTTGTACACACTTGTACAACCTTGTACACACTTGTACAGCCTTGTACACAATTGTACAACCTTGTACACAGTTGTACAGCCTTGTACACAATTGTACAACCTTGTACATACTTGTACAACCTTGTACACCCTTGTACAAACTTTTACACATCGTACACACTTGTACACCCTTGTACAAACTTGTACATCCTTGTACACACTTGTACATCCTTGTACACACTTGTACAACCTTGTACACACTTGTACAACCTTGTACACACTTGTACAGCCTTGTACACAATTGTACAACCTTGTACACAGTTGTACAGCCTTGTACACAATTGTACAACCTTGTACACACTTGTACAACCTTGTACACACTTGTACAGCCTTGTACACACTTGTACAGCCTTGTACACACTTGTACAGCCTTGTACAAAATTGTACAGCCTTGTACACGATTGTACAACCTTGTACACACTTGTACAACCTTGTACACCCTTGTACAAACTTTTACACATCGTACACACTTGTACACCCTTGTACAAACTTGTACATCCTTGTACACACTTGTACAACCTTGTACACACTTGTACAACCTTGTACACACTTGTACAGCCTTGTACACAATTGTACAACCTTGTACACAGTTGTACAGCCTTGTACACAATTGTACAACCTTGTACACACTTGTACAACCTTGTACACCCTTGTACACACTTTTACTTATCGTACACACTTGTACACCCTTGTACAAACTTGTACATCCTTGTACACACTTGTACAACCTTGTACAAACTTGTACAAACTTGTACATCCTTGTACACGATTTTACACCCTTGTACACACTTGTACAACCTTGTAAAAACTTGTACAACCTTGTACACACTTGTACAACCTTGTACACACTTGTACAACCTTGTACACACTTGTACAACCTTGTACACACTTGTACAACCTTGTACACACTTGTACAACCTTGTACACACTTGTACAGCCTTGTACACAATTGTACAACCTTGTACACACTTGTACAACCTTGTACACACTTGTACAACCTTGTACACAATTGTACAGCCTTGTACACAATTGTACAACCTTGTACACACTTGTACAGCCTTGTACACACTTGTACAGCCTTGTACAAAATTGTACAGCCATGTACACAATTGTACAACCTTGTACACACTTGTACAACCTTGTACACCCTTGTACAAACTTTTACACATCGTACACACTTGTACACCCTTGTACAAACTTGTACATCCTTGTACACACTTGTACAACCTTGTACACACTTGTACAACCTTGTACACACTTGTACAGCCTTGTACACAATTGTACAACCTTGTACACAGTTGTACAGCCTTGTACACAATTGTACAACCTTGTACACACTTGTACAACCTTGTACACCCTTGTACACACTTTTACTTATCGTAAACACTTGTACACCCTTGTACAAACTTGTACATTCTTGTACACACTTGTACAACCTTGTACAAACTTGTACAAACTTGTACATCCTTGTACACGATTTTACACCCTTGTACACACTTGTACAACCTTGTAAAAACTTGTACAACCTTGTACACACTTGTACACCCTTGTACACACTTGTACAACCTTGTACACACTTGTACAACCTTGTACACACTTGTACAACCTTGTACACACTTGTACAACCTTGTACACACTTGTACAACCTTGTACACACTTGTAAAACCTTGTACACTCTTGTACAACCTTGTACACACTTGTACAACCTTGTACACACTTGTACAACCTTGTACAACCTTGTACACACTTGTACAACCATGTAAAAACTTGTTCAACCTTGTACACACTTGAACACCCTTGTACACACTTGTACAAGCTTGTACACACTTGTACAACCTTGTACACACTTGTACACCCTTGTACACACTTGTACAACCTTGTACAAACCTGTACACCCTTGTACACACTTGTACATGCTTGTACACACTTGTACAAGCTTGTATACACTTGTACACCTTTGTTCAAACTTGTGCACCCTTGTACACTTTTGTACACCCTTGTACACATTTGTACAACCTTGTACAAACTTGTACACACTTGTACAAACTTGTACACACTTGTACAACCTTGTACAAACTTGTACAACCTTGTACACACTTGTACAAGCTTGTACACACTTGTACAAGTTGTACACACTTGTACAACCTTGTACACACTTGTACAACCTTGTACACACTTGTACAACCTTGTACACATTTGTACAACCTTGTACACAATTGTAAAACTTTGTACACACTTGTACAACCTTTTACAAACTTGTACACACCTGTACAAACTTTTACATCCTTGTACACATTTGTACACTCTTGTACACACTTGTACAACCTTGTACAACCTTGTACAAACCTGTACACCCTTGTACAAACTTGGACAAGCTTGTACACGATTGTACACCCTTGTACACACTTGTGCACCCTTGTACAAACTTGTACATCCTTGTACACACTTGTACAACCTTGTACAAACTTGTACAAACTTGTACAAACTTGTACATCCTTGTACACGATTGTACACCCTTGTACACACTTGTACAACCTTGTACACACTTGTACAACCTGATACACAATTGTACAACCTTGTACACACTTGTACAACCTTGTACACACTTGTACAACCTTGTACACACTTGTACAACCTTGTACACACTTGTACAACCTTGTACACACTTGTACAACCTTGTACACACTTGTACAACCTTGTACACACTTGTACAGCCTTGTACACAATTGTACAACCTTGTACACACTTGTACAACCTTGTTCACACTTGTACAACCTTGTAAAACTTGTACACATTTGTACACACTTGTACTCCCTTGTACACACTTGTACAACCTTGTACAAACTTATACAATCTTGTACACACTTGTACAACCCAGTACACACTTGTACAATCTTGTACAAACTTGTACTCCCTTGTACAAACTTGTACATCCTTGTACACACTTGTACAACCTTGTACAAACTTGTACAAACTTGTACAAACTTGTACATCCTTGTACAAACTTGTACAAACTTGTACATCCTTGTACACGATTGTACACCCTTGTACACACTTGTACAACCTTGTACACACTTGTACAACCTGACACACAATTGTACAACCTTGTACACACTTGTACAGACTTGTACACACTTGTACAACCTTGGACACACTTGTACAACCTTGTACACACTTGTACAACCTTGTACACACTTGTACAACCTTGTACACACTTGTACAGCCTTGTACACAATTGTACAACCTTGTACACACTTGTACAACCTTGTACACACTTGTACAACCTTGTACACAATTGTACAGCCTTGTACACAATTGTACAACCTTGTACACACTTGTACAGCCTTGTACAAAATTGTACAGCCTTGTACACAATTGTACAACCTTGTACACACTTGTACAACGTTGTACACCCTTGTACAAACTTTTACACATCGTACACACTTGTACACCCTTGTACAAACTTGTACAACCTTGTACACACTTGTACAACCTTGTACACACTTGTACAACCTTGTACACACTTGTACAGCCTTGTACACAATTGTACAACCTTGTACACAGTTGTACAGCCTTGTACACAATTGTACAACCTTGTACATACTTGTACAACCTTGTACACCCTTGTACAAACTTTTACACATCGTACACACTTGTACACCCTTGTACAAACTTGTACATCCTTGTACACACTTGTACATCCTTGTACACACTTGTACAACCTTGTACACACTTGTACAACCTTGTACACACTTGTACAGCCTTGTACACAATTGTACAACCTTGTACACAGTTGTACAGCCTTGTACACAATTGTACAACCTTGTACACACTTGTACAACCTTGTACACACTTGTACAGCCTTGTACACACTTGTACAGCCTTGTACAAAATTGTACAGCCTTGTACACGATTGTACAACCTTGTACACACTTGTACAACCTTGTACACCCTTGTACAAACTTTTACACATCGTACACACTTGTACACCCTTGTACAAACTTGTACATCCTTGTACACACTTGTACAACCTTGTACACACTTGTACAACCTTGTACACACTTGTACAGCCTTGTACACAATTGTACAACCTTGTACACAGTTGTACAGCCTTGTACACAATTGTACAACCTTGTACACACTTGTACAACCTTGTACACCCTTGTACACACTTTTACTTATCGTACACACTTGTACACCCTTGTACAAACTTGTACATCCTTGTACACACTTGTACAACCTTGTACAAACTTGTACAAACTTGTACATCCTTGTACACGATTTTACACCCTTGTACACACTTGTACAACCTTGTAAAAACTTGTACAACCTTGTACACAATTGTACAACCTTGTACACACTTGTACAACCTTGTACACACTTGTACAACCTTGTACACACTTGTACAACCTTGTACACACTTGTACAACCTTGTACACACTTGTACAACCTTGTACACACTTGTACAGCCTTGTACACAATTGTACAACCTTGTACACACTTGTACAACCTTGTACACACTTGTACAACCTTGTACACAATTGTACAGCCTTGTACACAATTGTACAACCTTGTACACACTTGTACAGCCTTGTACACACTTGTACAGCCTTGTACAAAATTGTACAGCCTTGTACACAATTGTACAACCTTGTACACACTTGTACAACCTTGTACACCCTTGTACAAACTTTTACACATCGTACACACTTGTACACCCTTGTACAAACTTGTACATCCTTGTACACACTTGTACAACCTTGTACACACTTGTACAACCTTGTACACACTTGTACAGCCTTGTACACAATTGTACAACCTTGTACACAGTTGTACAGCCTTGTACACAATTGTACAACCTTGTACACACTTGTACAACCTTGTACACCCTTGTACACACTTTTACTTATCGTAAACACTTGTACACCCTTGTACAAACTTGTACATTCTTGTACACACTTGTACAACCTTGTACAAACTTGTACAAACTTGTACATCCTTGTACACGATTTTACACCCTTGTACACACTTGTACAACCTTGTAAAAACTTGTACAACCTTGTACACACTTGTACACCCTTGTACACACTTGTACAACCTTGTACACACTTGTACAACCTTGTACACACTTGTACAACCTTGTACACACTTGTACAACCTTGTACACACTTGTACAACCTTGTACACACTTGTAAAACCTTGTACACTCTTGTACAACCTTGTACACACTTGTACAACCTTGTACACACTTGTACAACCTTGTACAACCTTGTACACACTTGTACAACCATGTAAAAACTTGTTCAACCTTGTACACACTTGTACACCCTTGTACACACTTGTACAAGCTTGTACACACTTGTACAACCTTGTACACACTTGTACACCCTTGTACACACTTGTACAACCTTGTACAAACCTGTACACCCTTGTACACACTTGTACATGCTTGTACACACTTGTACAAGCTTGTATACACTTGTACACCTTTGTTCAAACTTGTGCACCCTTGTACACTTTTGTACACCCTTGTACACATTTGTACAACCTTGTACAAACTTGTACACACTTGTACAAACTTGTACACACTTGTACAACCTTGTACAAACTTGTACAACCTTGTACACACTTGTACAAGCTTGTACACACTTGTACAAGTTGTACACACTTGTACAACCTTGTACACACTTGTACAACCTTGTACACACTTGTACAACCTTGTACACATTTGTACAACCTTGTACACAATTGTAAAACCTTGTACACACTTGTACAACCTTTTACAAACTTGTACACACCTGTACAAACTTTTACATCCTTGTACACATTTGTACACTCTTGTACACATTTGTACAACCTTGTACAACCTTGTACAAACCTGTACACCCTTGTACAAACTTGTACAAGCTTGTACACGATTGTACACCCTTGTACACACTTGTGCACCCTTGTACAAACTTGTACATCCTTGTACACACTTGTACAACCTTGTACAAACTTGTACAAACTTGTACAAACTTGTACATCCTTGTACACGATTGTACACCCTTGTACACACTTGTACAACCTTGTACACACTTGTACAACCTGATACACAATTGTACAACCTTGTACACACTTGTACAACCTTGTACACACTTGTACAACCTTGTACACACTTGTACAACCTTGTACACACTTGTACAACCTTGTACACACTTGTACAACCTTGTACACACTTGTACAGCCTTGTACACAATTGTACAACCTTGTACACACTTGTACAACCTTGTACACACTTGTACAACCTTGTACACAATTGTACAGCCTTGTACACACTTGTACAACCTTGTACACACTTGTACAGCCTTGTACAAAATTGTACAACCTTGTACACAGTTGTACAGCCTTGTACACAATTGTACAACCTTGTACATACTTGTACAACCTTGTACACCCTTGTACAAACTTTTACACATCGTACACACTTGTACACCCTTGTACAAACTTGTACATCCTTGTACACACTTGTACATCCTTGTACACACTTGTACAACCTTGTACACACTTGTACAACCTTGTACACACTTGTACAGCCTTGTACACAATTGTACAACCTTGTACACAGTTGTACAGCCTTGTACACAATTGTACAACCTTGTACACACTTGTACAACCTTGTACACACTTGTACAGCCTTGTACACACTTGTACAGCCTTGTACACACTTGTACAGCCTTGTACACACTTGTACAGCCTTGTACAAAATTGTACAGCCTTGTACACGATTGTACAACCTTGTACACACTTGTACAACCTTGTACACCCTTGTACAAACTTTTACACATCGTACACACTTGTACACCCTTGTACAAACTTGTACATCCTTGTACACACTTGTACAACCTTGTACACACTTGTACAACCTTGTACACACTTGTACAGCCTTGTACACAATTGTACAACCTTGTACACAGTTGTACAGCCTTGTACACAATTGTACAACCTTGTACACACTTGTACAACCTTGTACACCCTTGTACACACTTTTACTTATCGTACACACTTGTACACCCTTGTACAAACTTGTACATCCTTGTACACACTTGTACAACCTTGTACAAACTTGTACAAACTTGTACATCCTTGTACACGATTTTACACCCTTGTACACACTTGTACAACCTTGTAAAAACTTGTACAACCTTGTACACACTTGTACAACCTTGTACACACTTGTACAACCTTGTACACACTTGTACAACCTTGTAAACACTTGTACAACCTTGTACACACTTGTACAACCTTGTACACACTTGTACAACCTTGTACACACTTGTACAGCCTTGTACACAATTGTACAACCTTGTACACACTTGTACAACCTTGTACACACTTGTACAACCTTGTACACAATTGTACAGCCTTGTACACAATTGTACAACCTTGTACACACTTGTACAGCCTTGTACACACTTGTACAGCCTTGTACAAAATTGTACAGCCTTGTACACAATTGTACAACCTTGTACACACTTGTACAACCTTGTACACCCTTGTACAAACTTTTACACATCGTACACACTTGTACACCCTTGTACAAACTTGTACATCCTTGTACACACTTGTACAACCTTGTACACACTTGTACAACCTTGTACACACTTGTACAGCCTTGTACACAATTGTACAACCTTGTACACAGTTGTACAGCCTTGTACACAATTGTACAACCTTGTACACACTTGTACAACCTTGTACACCCCTTGTACACACTTTTACTTATCGTAAACACTTGTACACCCTTGTACAAACTTGTACATTCTTGTACACACTTGTACAACCTTGTACAAACTTGTACAAACTTGTACATCCTTGTACACGATTTTACACCCTTGTACACACTTGTACAACCTTGTAAAAACTTGTACAACCTTGTACACACTTGTACACCCTTGTACACACTTGTACAACCTTGTACACACTTGTACAACCTTGTACACACTTGTACAACCTTGTACACACTTGTACAACCTTGTACACACTTGTACAACCTTGTACACACTTGTACAACCTTGTACACACTTGTACAACCTTGTACACACTTGTAAAACCTTGTACACTCTTGTACAACCTTGTACACACTTGTACAACCTTGTACACACTTGTACAACCTTGTACAACCTTGTACACACTTGTACAACCATGTAAAAACTTGTTCAACCTTGTACACACTTGTACACCCTTGTACACACTTGTACAAGCTTGTACACACTTGTACAACCTTGTACACACTTGTACACCCTTGTACACACTTGTACAACCTTGTACAAACCTGTACACCCTTGTACACACTTGTACATGCTTGTACACACTTGTACAAGCTTGTATACACTTGTACACCTTTGTTCAAACTTGTGCACCCTTGTACACTTTTGTACACCCTTGTACACATTTGTACAACCTTGTACAAACTTGTACACACTTGTACAAACTTGTACACACTTGTACAACCTTGTACAAACTTGTACAACCTTGTTCACACTTGTACAAGCTTGTACACACTTGTACAAGTTGTACACACTTGTACAACCTTGTACACACTTGTACAACCTTGTACACACTTGTACAACCTTGTACACATTTGTACAACCTTGTACACAATTGTAAAACCTTGTACACACTTGTACAACCTTTTACAAACTTGTACACACCTGTACAAACTTTTACATCCTTGTACACATTTGTACACTCTTGTACACACTTGTACAACCTTGTACAACCTTGTACAAACCTGTACACCCTTGTACAAACTTGTACAAGCTTGTACACGATTGTACACCCTTGTACACACTTGTGCACCCTTGTACAAACTTGTACATCCTTGTACACACTTGTACAACCTTGTACAAACTTGTACAAACTTGTACAAACTTGTACATCCTTGTACACGATTGTACACCCTTGTACACACTTGTACAACCTTGTACACACTTGTACAACCTGATACACAATTGTACAACCTTGTACACACTTGTACAACCTTGTACACACTTGTACAACCTTGTACACACTTGTACAACCTTGTACACACTTGTACAACCTTGTACACACTTGTACAACCTTGTACACACTTGTACAGCCTTGTACACAATTGTACAACCTTGTACACACTTGTACAACCTTGTACACACTTGTACAACCTTGTACACAATTGTACAGCCTTGTACACACTTGTACAACCTTGTACACACTTGTACAGCCTTGTACAAAATTGTACAACCTTGTACACACTTGTACAGCCTTGTACACAATTGTACAACCTTGTACACACTTGTACAACCTTGTACACCCTTGTACAAACTTTTACACATCGTACACACTTGTACACCCTTGTACAAACTTGTACATCCTTGTACACACTTGTACAACCTTGTACACACTTGTACAATCTTGTACACACTTGTACAGCCTTGTACACAATTGTACAACCTTGTACACACTTGTACAGCCTTGTACACAATTGTACAACCTTGTACACACTTGTACAACCTTGTACACCCTTGTACACACTTTTACTTATCGTACACATTTGTACAACCTTGTACAAACTTGTACACACTTGTACAAACTTGTACACACTTGTACAACCTTGTACAAACTTGTACAACCTTGTACACACTTGTACAAGCTTGTACACACTTGTACAAGTTGTACACACTTGTACAACCTTGTACACACTTGTACAACCTTGTACACACTTGTACAACCTTGTACACAATTGTAAAACCTTGTACACACTTGTACAACCTTGTACAAACTTGTACAAACTTGTACAAACTTTTACATCCTTGTACACATTTGTACACCCTTGTACACACTTGTACAACCTTGTACAACCTTGTACAAACCTGTACACCCTTGTACACACTTGTACAAGCTTGTACACGATTGTACACCCTTGTACACACTTGTGCACCCTTGTACAAACTTGTACATCCTTGTACACACTTGTACAACCTTGTACAAACTTGTACAAACTTGTACAAACTTGTACATCCTTGTACACGATTGTACACCCTTGTACACACTTGTAAAACCTTGTACACACTTGTACAACCTGATACACAATTGTACAACCTTGTACACACTTGTACAACCTTGTACACACTTGTACAACCTTGTACACACTTGTACAACCTTGTACACACTTGTACAACCTTGTACACACTTGTACAACCTTGTACACACTTGTACAGCCTTGTACACAATTGTACAACCTTGTACACACTTGTACAACCTTGTACACACTTGTACAACCTTGTACACAATTGTACAGCCTTGTACACACTTGTACAACCTTGTACACACTTGTACAGCCTTGTACACAATTGTACAACCTTTTACACACTTGTACAACCTTGTACACCCTTGTACAAACTTTTACACATCGTACACACTTGTACACCCTTGTACAAACTTGTACAACCTTGTACACACTTGTACAACCTTGTACACAATTGTACAGCCTTGTACACACTTGTACAGACTTGTACACACTTGTACAGCCTTGTACAAAATTGTACAACCTTGTACACACTTGTACAGCCTTGTACACAATTGTACAACCTTGTACACACTTGTACAACCTTGTACACCCTTGTACAAACTTTTACACATCGTACACACTTGTACACCCTTGTACAAACTTGTACATCCTTGTACACACTTGTACAACCTTGTACACACTTGTACAATCTTGTACACACTTGTACAGCCTTGTACACAATTGTACAACCTTGTACACACTTGTACAGCCTTGTACACAATTGTACAACCTTGTACACACTTGTACAACCTTGTACACCTTTGTACACACTTTTACTTATCGTACACATTTGTACAACCTTGTACAAACTTGTACACACTTGTACAACCTTGTACAAACTTGTACAACCTTGTACACAATTGTAAAACCTTGTACACACTTGTACAACCTTGTACAGCCTTGTACACACTTGTACAACCTTGTACACCCTTGTACAAACTTTTACACATCGTACACACTTGTACACCCTTGTACAAACTTGTACATCCTTGTACACACTTGTACAACCTTGTACACACTTGTACAATCTTGTACACACTTGTACAGCCTTGTACACAATTGTACAACCTTGTACACACTTGTACAGCCTTGTACACAATTGTACAACCTTGTACACACCTTGTACAACCTTGTACACACTTTTACTTATCGTACACACTTGTACACCCCTTGTACAAACTTGTACATCCTTGTACACACTTGTACAACCTTGTACAAACTTGTACAAACTTTTACATCCTTGTACACGATTTTACACCCTTGTACACACTTGTACAACCTTGTAAAAACTTGTACAACCTTGTACACACTTGTACACCCTTGTACACACTTGTACAAGCTTGTACACACTTGTACAACCTTGTACACACTTGTACACCCTTGTACACACATGTATAACCTTGTACACAACTTGTACAACCTTGTACACACTTGTACAACCTTGTAAAACTTGTACACCCTTGTACAAACTTGTACACCCCTGTACACACTTGTACACATTTGTACACACTTGTACACCCTTATACACACTTGTACAACCTTGTACAAACCTATACAATCCTGTACACACTTGTACAACCCAGTACACAACTTGTACAACCTTGTACACACTTGTACAACCTTGTAAAACTTGTACACCCTTGTACAAACTTTTACACCCCTGTACACACTTGTACACATTTGTACACACTTGTACACCCTTGTACACACTTGTACAACCTTGTACAAACTTATACAATCTTGTACACACTTGTACAACCCAGTACACACTTGTACAATCTTGTACAAACTTGTACATCCTTGTACACGATTGTACACCCTTGTACACACTTGTACAACCTTGTACACACTTGTACAACCTTGTACACAATTGTACAACCTTGTACACACTTGTACAACCTTGTACACAATTGTACAACCTTGTACACACTTGTACAACCTTGTACACACTTGCACAACTTTGTACACACTTGTACAGTCTTGTACACAATTGTACAACCTTGTACACACTTGTACAACCTTGTACACACTTGTACAACCTTGTACACAATTGTACAGCCTTGTACACACTTGTACAACCTTGTACACACTTGTACATCCTTGTACACAATTGTACAAA
>NW_026543351.1:0-33146 GCF_028750875.1 Macrosteles quadrilineatus | reverse complement strand
GACGACGACGACGACGACGACGACGACGACGACGACGACGACGACGACGACGACGACGACGACGACGACGACGACGACGACGACGACGACGACGACGACGACGACGACGACGACGACGACGACGACGACGACGACGACGACGACGACGACGACGACGACGACGACGACGACGACGACGACGACGACGACGACGACGACGACGACGACGACGACGACGACGACGACGACGACGACGACGACGACGACGACGACGACGACGACGACGACGACGACGACGACGACGACGACGACGACGACGACGACGACGACGACGACGACGACGACGACGACGACGACGACGACGACGACGACGACGACGACGACGGCGACGGCGACGGCGACGGCGACGGCGACGGCGACGGCGACGGCGACGGCGACGGCGACGGCGACGGCGACGGCGACGGCGACGGCGACGGCGACGGCGACGGCGACGGCGACGGCGACGGCGACGGCGACGGCGACGGCGACGGCGACGGCGACGGCGACGGCGACGGCGACGGCGACGGCGACGGCGACGGCGACGGCGACGGCGACGGCGGCGGCGGCGGCGACGGCGGCGGCGGCGGCGGCGGCGGCGGCGGCGGCGGCGGCGGCGGCGGCGGCGGCGGCGGCGGCGGCGGCGGCGGCGGCGGCGGCGGCGGCGGCGGCGGTTTTTATGTCAGCTTGGTGGTTGAGTGATTATAGAACTGCTGTACTCGCCTTGTAATCAGAAGGTAGCTGGTTTGATTCTATGTTACTTTGTTTGTATTACCTGTCACTAGTTTGGTATTACTAATTTAATTAATCTTTGTCACAGGTGTACGAGGCTGCTGGGCTGGCCAATGCTGACAGTTTTATCCGACAGTTCCCTGATGGCTACAGTACCATTCTGGGGAAGAGAGGAGTTACCGTGTCTGGGGGCCAGAAACAGAGGATAGCTATCGCCGCTACAAGCGCTCTTAGCGCTCTACTGAAAATCCCATCCATCCTCATACTAGACGAGGCTACCAGGTCAGTTGCAAGGAAATGACTTGATCGTAAAACATGTTAAAATGTAACATGTAAAAATGTAACATGTGGAAATATAAGAAGTTAAAATGTAACATGTTAAAATGTAACGTGTTAAAATGTAACATTTTAAAATGTAACATGCTTAAATGTAACGTGTTAAAATGTAACATATTAAAATGTAACATGTAAAAATGTAACATGTAAAATTGTAACCTTTTAAAATGTAACATGCTTAAAGGTAACTTGTTAAAATGTAACATATTAAAAACGTTATGAGTACTGGTATGAGTAAAAGTTTTTATGTCAGCTTTGTGGTTGAGTGATTATAGTACTGCTGTAATCAGAAGGTAGCTGGTTTGAATCTATGTTACTTTGTTTGTATTACCCGTCACTAGTTTGGTATTACTAATTTAATTAATCTTTGTCACAGGTGTACGAGGCTGCTGGGCTGGCCAATGCTGACAGTTTTATCCGACAGTTCCCTGATGGCTACAGTACCATTCTGGGGGAGAGAGGAGTAACCGTGTCTGGGGGCCAGAAACAGAGGATAGCTATCGCCCGCGCTCTACTGAAAATCCCATCCATCCTCATACTAGACGAGGCTACCAGGTCAGTTGCAAGGGAATGACTTGATCGTAAAACATGTTAAAATGTAACATGTAAAAATGTAACATGTGGTAATATAAGAAGTTAAAATGTAACATGTTAAAATGTAACGTGTTAAAATGTAACATTTTAAAATGTAACATGCTTAAATGTAACGTGTTAAAATGTAACATATTAAAATGTAACATGTAAAAATGTAACATGTAAAATTGTAACCTTTTAAAATGTAACATGCTTAAAGGTAACTTGTTAAAATGTAACATATTAAAAACGTTATGAGTACTGGTATGAGTAAAAGTTTTTATGTCAGCTTTGTGGTTGAGTGATTATAGTACTGCTGTAATCAGAAGGTAGCTGGTTTGATTCTATGTTACTTTGTTTGTATTACCCGTCACTAGTTTGGTATTACTAATTTAATTAATCTTTGTCACAGGTGTACGAGGCTGCTGGGCTGGCCAATGCTGACAGTTTTATCCGACAGTTCCCTGATGGCTACAGTACCATTCTGGGGGAGAGAGGAGTTACCGTGTCTGGGGGCCAGAAACAGAGGATAGCTATCGCCGCTACAAGCGCTCTTAGCGCTCTACTGAAAATCCCATCCATCCTCATACTAGACGAGGCTACAAGGTCAGTTGCAAGGGAATGACTTGATCGTAAAACATGTTAAAATGTAACATGTAAAAATGTAACATGTGGAAATATAAGAAGTTAAAATGTAACATGTTAAAATGTAACGTGTTAAAATGTAACATTTTAAAATGTAACATGCTTAAATGTAACGTGTTAAAATGTAACATATTAAAATGTAACATGTAAAAATGTAACATGTAAAATTGTAACCTTTTAAAATGTAACATGCTTAAAGGTAACTTGTTAAAATGTAACATATTAAAAACGTTATGAGTACTGGTATGAGTAAAAGTTTTTATGTCAGCTTGGTGGTTGAGTGATTATAGTACTGCTGTAATCAGAAGGTAACTGGTTTGATTCTATGTTACTTTGTTTGTATTACCCGTCACTAGTTTGGTATTACTAATTTAATTAATCTTTGTCACAGGTGTACGAGGCTGCTGGGCTGGCCAATGCTGACAGTTTTATCCGACAGTTCCCTGATGGCTACAGTACCATTCTGGGGGAGAGAGGAGTTACCGTGTCTGGGGGCCAGAAACAGAGGATAGCTATCGCCCGCGCTCTACTGAAAATCCCATCCATCCTCATACTAGACGAGGCTACCAGGTCAGTTGCAAGGGAAAGACTTGATCATAAAAAATGTTAAAATGTAACATGTAAATATGTAAAATGTAAAAATGTAGACGACGACGACGACGACGACGACGACGACGACGACGACGACGACGACGACGACGACGACGACGACGACGACGACGACGACGACGACGACGACGACGACGACGACGACGACGACGACGACGACGACGACGACGACGACGACGACGACGACGACGACGACGACGACGACGACGACGACGACGACGACGACGACGACGACGACGACGACGACGACGACGACGACGACGACGACGACGACGACGACGACGACGACGACGACGACGACGACGACGACGACGACGACGACGACGACGACGACGACGACGACGACGACGACGACGACGACGACGACGACGACGACGACGACGACGACGACGACGACGGCGACGACGACGACGACGACGACGACGACGACGACGGTTTTTATGTCAGCTTGGTGGTTGAGTGATTATAGTACTGCTGTACTCGCCTTGTAATCAGAAGGTAGCTGGTTTGATTCTATGTTACTTTGTTTGTATTACCTGTCACTAGTTTGGTATTACTAATTTAATTAATCTTTGTCACAGGTGTACGAGGCTGCTGGGCTGGCCAATGCTGACAGTTTTATCCGACAGTTCCCTGATGGCTACAGTACCATTCTGGGGAAGAGAGGAGTTACCGTGTCTGGGGGCCAGAAACAGAGGATAGCTATCGCCGCTACAAGCGCTCTTAGCGCTCTACTGAAAATCCCATCCATCCTCATACTAGACGAGGCTACCAGGTCAGTTGCAAGGGAATGACTTGATCGTAAAACATGTTAAAATGTAACATATTAAAATGTAACATGTAAAAATGTAACATGTAAAATTGTAACCTTTTAAAATGTAACATGCTTAAAGGTAACTTGTTAAAATGTAACATATTAAAAACGTTATGAGTACTGGTATGAGTAAAAGTTTTTATGTGATTATAGTACTGCTGTAATCAGAAGGTAGCTGGTTTGATTCTATGTTACTTTGTTTGTATTACCCGTCACTAGTTTGGTATTACTAATTTAATTAATCTTTGTCACAGGTGTACGAGGCTGCTGGGCTGGCCAATGCTGACAGTTTTATCCGACAGTTCCCTGATGGCTACAGTACCATTCTGGGGGAGAGAGGAGTTACCGTGTCTGGGGGCCAGAAACAGAGGATAGCTATCGCCCGCGCTCTACTGAAAATCCCATCCATCCTCATACTAGACGAGGCTACCAGGTCAGTTGCAAGGGAATGACTTGATCGTAAAACATGTTAAAATGTAACATGTAAAAATGTAACATGTGGAAATATAAGAAGTTAAAATGTAACATGTTAAAATGTAACGTGTTAAAATGTAACATTTTAAAATGTAACATGCTTAAATGTAACGTGTTAAAATGTAACATATTAAAATGTAACATGTAAAAATGTAACATGTAAAATTGTAACCTTTTAAAATGTAACATGCTTAAAGGTAACTTGTTAAAATGTAACATATTAAAAACGTTATGAGTACTGGTATGAGTAAAAGTTTTTATGTCAGCTTTGTGGTTGAGTGATTATAGTACTGCTGTAATCAGAAGGTAGCTGGTTTGATTCTATGTTACTTTGTTTGTATTACCCGTCACTAGTTTGGTATTACTAATTTAATTAATCTTTGTCACAGGTGTACGAGGCTGCTGGGCTGGCCAATGCTGACAGTTTTATCCGACAGTTCCCTGATGGCTACAGTACCATTCTGGGGGAGAGAGGAGTTACCGTGTCTGGGGGCCAGAAACAGAGGATAGCTATCGCCCGCGCTCTACTGAAAATCCCATCCATCCTCATACTAGACGAGGCTACCAGGTCAGTTGCAAGGGAAAGACTTGATCATAAAAAATGTTAAAATGTAACATGTAAATATGTAAAATGTAAAAATGTAGACGACGACGACGACGACGACGACGACGACGACGACGACGACGACGACGACGACGACGACGACGACGACGACGACGACGACGACGACGACGACGACGACGACGACGACGACGACGACGACGACGACGACGACGACGACGACGACGACGACGACGACGACGACGACGACGACGACGACGACGACGACGACGACGACGACGACGACGACGACGACGACGACGACGACGACGACGACGACGACGACGACGACGACGACGACGACGACGACGACGACGACGACGACGACGACGACGACGACGACGACGACGACGACGACGACGACGACGACGACGACGACGACGACGACGACGACGACGACGACGACGACGACGACGACGACGACGACGACGACGACGACGACGACGACGACGACGACGACGACGACGACGGCGGCGGCGGCGGCGGTTTTTATGTCAGCTTGGTGGTTGAGTGATTATAGAACTGCTGTACTCGCCTTGTAATCAGAAGGTAGCTGGTTTGATTCTATGTTACTTTGTTTGTATTACCTGTCACTAGTTTGGTATTACTAATTTAATTAATCTTTGTCACAGGTGTACGAGGCTGCTGGGCTGGCCAATGCTGACAGTTTTATCCGACAGTTCCCTGATGGCTACAGTACCATTCTGGGGAAGAGAGGAGTTACCGTGTCTGGGGGCCAGAAACAGAGGATAGCTATCGCCGCTACAAGCGCTCTTAGCGCTCTACTGAAAATCCCATCCATCCTCATACTAGACGAGGCTACCAGGTCAGTTGCAAGGAAATGACTTGATCGTAAAACATGTTAAAATGTAACATGTAAAAATGTAACATGTGGAAATATAAGAAGTTAAAATGTAACATGTTAAAATGTAACGTGTTAAAATGTAACATTTTAAAATGTAACATGCTTAAATGTAACGTGTTAAAATGTAACATATTAAAATGTAACATGTAAAAATGTAACATGTAAAATTGTAACCTTTTAAAATGTAACATGCTTAAAGGTAACTTGTTAAAATGTAACATATTAAAAACGTTATGAGTACTGGTATGAGTAAAAGTTTTTATGTCAGCTTTGTGGTTGAGTGATTATAGTACTGCTGTAATCAGAAGGTAGCTGGTTTGAATCTATGTTACTTTGTTTGTATTACCCGTCACTAGTTTGGTATTACTAATTTAATTAATCTTTGTCACAGGTGTACGAGGCTGCTGGGCTGGCCAATGCTGACAGTTTTATCCGACAGTTCCCTGATGGCTACAGTACCATTCTGGGGGAGAGAGGAGTAACCGTGTCTGGGGGCCAGAAACAGAGGATAGCTATCGCCCGCGCTCTACTGAAAATCCCATCCATCCTCATACTAGACGAGGCTACCAGGTCAGTTGCAAGGGAATGACTTGATCGTAAAACATGTTAAAATGTAACATGTAAAAATGTAACATGTGGTAATATAAGAAGTTAAAATGTAACATGTTAAAATGTAACGTGTTAAAATGTAACATTTTAAAATGTAACATGCTTAAATGTAACGTGTTAAAATGTAACATATTAAAATGTAACATGTAAAAATGTAACATGTAAAATTGTAACCTTTTAAAATGTAACATGCTTAAAGGTAACTTGTTAAAATGTAACATATTAAAAACGTTATGAGTACTGGTATGAGTAAAAGTTTTTATGTCAGCTTTGTGGTTGAGTGATTATAGTACTGCTGTAATCAGAAGGTAGCTGGTTTGATTCTATGTTACTTTGTTTGTATTACCCGTCACTAGTTTGGTATTACTAATTTAATTAATCTTTGTCACAGGTGTACGAGGCTGCTGGGCTGGCCAATGCTGACAGTTTTATCCGACAGTTCCCTGATGGCTACAGTACCATTCTGGGGGAGAGAGGAGTTACCGTGTCTGGGGGCCAGAAACAGAGGATAGCTATCGCCGCTACAAGCGCTCTTAGCGCTCTACTGAAAATCCCATCCATCCTCATACTAGACGAGGCTACAAGGTCAGTTGCAAGGGAATGACTTGATCGTAAAACATGTTAAAATGTAACATGTAAAAATGTAACATGTGGAAATATAAGAAGTTAAAATGTAACATGTTAAAATGTAACGTGTTAAAATGTAACATTTTAAAATGTAACATGCTTAAATGTAACGTGTTAAAATGTAACATATTAAAATGTAACATGTAAAAATGTAACATGTAAAATTGTAACCTTTTAAAATGTAACATGCTTAAAGGTAACTTGTTAAAATGTAACATATTAAAAACGTTATGAGTACTGGTATGAGTAAAAGTTTTTATGTCAGCTTGGTGGTTGAGTGATTATAGTACTGCTGTAATCAGAAGGTAACTGGTTTGATTCTATGTTACTTTGTTTGTATTACCCGTCACTAGTTTGGTATTACTAATTTAATTAATCTTTGTCACAGGTGTACGAGGCTGCTGGGCTGGCCAATGCTGACAGTTTTATCCGACAGTTCCCTGATGGCTACAGTACCATTCTGGGGGAGAGAGGAGTTACCGTGTCTGGGGGCCAGAAACAGAGGATAGCTATCGCCCGCGCTCTACTGAAAATCCCATCCATCCTCATACTAGACGAGGCTACCAGGTCAGTTGCAAGGGAAAGACTTGATCATAAAAAATGTTAAAATGTAACATGTAAATATGTAAAATGTAAAAATGTAGACGACGACGACGACGACGACGACGACGACGACGACGACGACGACGACGACGACGACGACGACGACGACGACGACGACGACGACGACGACGACGACGACGACGACGACGACGACGACGACGACGACGACGACGACGACGACGACGACGACGACGACGACGACGACGACGACGACGACGACGACGACGACGACGACGACGACGACGACGACGACGACGACGACGACGACGACGACGACGACGACGACGACGACGACGACGACGACGACGACGACGACGACGACGGCGACGACGACGACGACGACGACGACGACGACGACGGTTTTTATGTCAGCTTGGTGGTTGAGTGATTATAGTACTGCTGTACTCGCCTTGTAATCAGAAGGTAGCTGGTTTGATTCTATGTTACTTTGTTTGTATTACCTGTCACTAGTTTGGTATTACTAATTTAATTAATCTTTGTCACAGGTGTACGTGGCTGCTGGGCTGGCCAATGCTGACAGTTTTATCCGACAGTTCCCTGATGGCTACAGTACCATTCTGGGGAAGAGAGGAGTTACCGTGTCTGGGGGCCAGAAACAGAGGATAGCTATCGCCGCTACAAGCGCTCTTAGCGCTCTACTGAAAATCCCATCCATCCTCATACTAGACGAGGCTACCAGGTCAGTTGCAAGGGAATGACTTGATCGTAAAACATGTTAAAATGTAACATATTAAAATGTAACATGTAAAAATGTAACATGTAAAATTGTAACCTTTTAAAATGTAACATGCTTAAAGGTAACTTGTTAAAATGTAACATATTAAAAACGTTATGAGTACTGGTATGAGTAAAAGTTTTTATGTGATTATAGTACTGCTGTAATCAGAAGGTAGCTGGTTTGATTCTATGTTACTTTGTTTGTATTACCCGTCACTAGTTTGGTATTACTAATTTAATTAATCTTTGTCACAGGTGTACGAGGCTGCTGGGCTGGCCAATGCTGACAGTTTTATCCGACAGTTCCCTGATGGCTACAGTACCATTCTGGGGGAGAGAGGAGTTACCGTGTCTGGGGGCCAGAAACAGAGGATAGCTATCGCCCGCGCTCTACTGAAAATCCCATCCATCCTCATACTAGACGAGGCTACCAGGTCAGTTGCAAGGGAATGACTTGATCGTAAAACATGTTAAAATGTAACATGTAAAAATGTAACATGTGGAAATATAAGAAGTTAAAATGTAACATGTTAAAATGTAACGTGTTAAAATGTAACATTTTAAAATGTAACATGCTTAAATGTAACGTGTTAAAATGTAACATATTAAAATGTAACATGTAAAAATGTAACATGTAAAATTGTAACCTTTTAAAATGTAACATGCTTAAAGGTAACTTGTTAAAATGTAACATATTAAAAACGTTATGAGTACTGGTATGAGTAAAAGTTTTTATGTCAGCTTTGTGGTTGAGTGATTATAGTACTGCTGTAATCAGAAGGTAGCTGGTTTGATTCTATGTTACTTTGTTTGTATTACCCGTCACTAGTTTGGTATTACTAATTTAATTAATCTTTGTCACAGGTGTACGAGGCTGCTGGGCTGGCCAATGCTGACAGTTTTATCCGACAGTTCCCTGATGGCTACAGTACCATTCTGGGGGAGAGAGGAGTTACCGTGTCTGGGGGCCAGAAACAGAGGATAGCTATCGCCCGCGCTCTACTGAAAATCCCATCCATCCTCATACTAGACGAGGCTACCAGGTCAGTTGCAAGGGAAAGACTTGATCATAAAAAATGTTAAAATGTAACATGTAAATATGTAAAATGTAAAAATGTAGACGACGACGACGACGACGACGACGACGACGACGACGACGACGACGACGACGACGACGACGACGACGACGACGACGACGACGACGACGACGACGACGACGACGACGACGACGACGACGACGACGACGACGACGACGACGACGACGACGACGACGACGACGACGACGACGACGACGACGACGACGACGACGACGACGACGACGACGACGACGACGACGACGACGACGACGACGACGACGACGACGACGACGACGACGACGACGACGACGACGACGACGACGACGACGACGACGACGACGACGACGACGACGACGACGACGACGACGACGACGACGACGACGACGACGACGACGACGACGACGACGACGACGACGACGACGGCGGCGGCGGCGGCGGTTTTTATGTCAGCTTGGTGGTTGAGTGATTATAGAACTGCTGTACTCGCCTTGTAATCAGAAGGTAGCTGGTTTGATTCTATGTTACTTTGTTTGTATTACCTGTCACTAGTTTGGTATTACTAATTTAATTAATCTTTGTCACAGGTGTACGAGGCTGCTGGGCTGGCCAATGCTGACAGTTTTATCCGACAGTTCCCTGATGGCTACAGTACCATTCTGGGGAAGAGAGGAGTTACCGTGTCTGGGGGCCAGAAACAGAGGATAGCTATCGCCGCTACAAGCGCTCTTAGCGCTCTACTGAAAATCCCATCCATCCTCATACTAGACGAGGCTACCAGGTCAGTTGCAAGGAAATGACTTGATCGTAAAACATGTTAAAATGTAACATGTAAAAATGTAACATGTGGAAATATAAGAAGTTAAAATGTAACATGTTAAAATGTAACGTGTTAAAATGTAACATTTTAAAATGTAACATGCTTAAATGTAACGTGTTAAAATGTAACATATTAAAATGTAACATGTAAAAATGTAACATGTAAAATTGTAACCTTTTAAAATGTAACATGCTTAAAGGTAACTTGTTAAAATGTAACATATTAAAAACGTTATGAGTACTGGTATGAGTAAAAGTTTTTATGTCAGCTTTGTGGTTGAGTGATTATAGTACTGCTGTAATCAGAAGGTAGCTGGTTTGAATCTATGTTACTTTGTTTGTATTACCCGTCACTAGTTTGGTATTACTAATTTAATTAATCTTTGTCACAGGTGTACGAGGCTGCTGGGCTGGCCAATGCTGACAGTTTTATCCGACAGTTCCCTGATGGCTACAGTACCATTCTGGGGGAGAGAGGAGTAACCGTGTCTGGGGGCCAGAAACAGAGGATAGCTATCGCCCGCGCTCTACTGAAAATCCCATCCATCCTCATACTAGACGAGGCTACCAGGTCAGTTGCAAGGGAATGACTTGATCGTAAAACATGTTAAAATGTAACATGTAAAAATGTAACATGTGGTAATATAAGAAGTTAAAATGTAACATGTTAAAATGTAACGTGTTAAAATGTAACATTTTAAAATGTAACATGCTTAAATGTAACGTGTTAAAATGTAACATATTAAAATGTAACATGTAAAAATGTAACATGTAAAATTGTAACCTTTTAAAATGTAACATGCTTAAAGGTAACTTGTTAAAATGTAACATATTAAAAACGTTATGAGTACTGGTATGAGTAAAAGTTTTTATGTCAGCTTTGTGGTTGAGTGATTATAGTACTGCTGTAATCAGAAGGTAGCTGGTTTGATTCTATGTTACTTTGTTTGTATTACCCGTCACTAGTTTGGTATTACTAATTTAATTAATCTTTGTCACAGGTGTACGAGGCTGCTGGGCTGGCCAATGCTGACAGTTTTATCCGACAGTTCCCTGATGGCTACAGTACCATTCTGGGGGAGAGAGGAGTTACCGTGTCTGGGGGCCAGAAACAGAGGATAGCTATCGCCGCTACAAGCGCTCTTAGCGCTCTACTGAAAATCCCATCCATCCTCATACTAGACGAGGCTACAAGGTCAGTTGCAAGGGAATGACTTGATCGTAAAACATGTTAAAATGTAACATGTAAAAATGTAACATGTGGAAATATAAGAAGTTAAAATGTAACATGTTAAAATGTAACGTGTTAAAATGTAACATTTTAAAATGTAACATGCTTAAATGTAACGTGTTAAAATGTAACATATTAAAATGTAACATGTAAAAATGTAACATGTAAAATTGTAACCTTTTAAAATGTAACATGCTTAAAGGTAACTTGTTAAAATGTAACATATTAAAAACGTTATGAGTACTGGTATGAGTAAAAGTTTTTATGTCAGCTTGGTGGTTGAGTGATTATAGTACTGCTGTAATCAGAAGGTAACTGGTTTGATTCTATGTTACTTTGTTTGTATTACCCGTCACTAGTTTGGTATTACTAATTTAATTAATCTTTGTCACAGGTGTACGAGGCTGCTGGGCTGGCCAATGCTGACAGTTTTATCCGACAGTTCCCTGATGGCTACAGTACCATTCTGGGGGAGAGAGGAGTTACCGTGTCTGGGGGCCAGAAACAGAGGATAGCTATCGCCCGCGCTCTACTGAAAATCCCATCCATCCTCATACTAGACGAGGCTACCAGGTCAGTTGCAAGGGAAAGACTTGATCATAAAAAATGTTAAAATGTAACATGTAAATATGTAAAATGTAAAAATGTAGACGACGACGACGACGACGACGACGACGACGACGACGACGACGACGACGACGACGACGACGACGACGACGACGACGACGACGACGACGACGACGACGACGACGACGACGACGACGACGACGACGACGACGACGACGACGACGACGACGACGACGACGACGACGACGACGACGACGACGACGACGACGACGACGACGACGACGACGACGACGACGACGACGACGACGACGACGACGACGACGACGACGACGACGACGACGACGACGACGACGACGACGACGACGACGACGACGACGACGACGACGACGACGACGACGACGACGACGACGACGACGACGACGACGACGACGACGACGACGACGACGACGACGACGACGACGACGACGGCGACGACGACGACGACGACGACGACGACGGTTTTTATGTCAGCTTGGTGGTTGAGTGATTATAGTACTGCTGTACTCGCCTTGTAATCAGAAGGTAGCTGGTTTGATTCTATGTTACTTTGTTTGTATTACCTGTCACTAGTTTGGTATTACTAATTTAATTAATCTTTGTCACAGGTGTACGTGGCTGCTGGGCTGGCCAATGCTGACAGTTTTATCCGACAGTTCCCTGATGGCTACAGTACCATTCTGGGGAAGAGAGGAGTTACCGTGTCTGGGGGCCAGAAACAGAGGATAGCTATCGCCGCTACAAGCGCTCTTAGCGCTCTACTGAAAATCCCATCCATCCTCATACTAGACGAGGCTACCAGGTCAGTTGCAAGGGAATGACTTGATCGTAAAACATGTTAAAATGTAACATATTAAAATGTAACATGTAAAAATGTAACATGTAAAATTGTAACCTTTTAAAATGTAACATGCTTAAAGGTAACTTGTTAAAATGTAACATATTAAAAACGTTATGAGTACTGGTATGAGTAAAAGTTTTTATGTGATTATAGTACTGCTGTAATCAGAAGGTAGCTGGTTTGATTCTATGTTACTTTGTTTGTATTACCCGTCACTAGTTTGGTATTACTAATTTAATTAATCTTTGTCACAGGTGTACGAGGCTGCTGGGCTGGCCAATGCTGACAGTTTTATCCGACAGTTCCCTGATGGCTACAGTACCATTCTGGGGGAGAGAGGAGTTACCGTGTCTGGGGGGGGCCAGAAACAGAGGATAGCTATCGCCCGCGCTCTACTGAAAATCCCATCCATCCTCATACTAGACGAGGCTACCAGGTCAGTTGCAAGGGAATGACTTGATCGTAAAACATGTTAAAATGTAACATGTAAAAATGTAACATGTGGAAATATAAGAAGTTAAAATGTAACATGTTAAAATGTAACGTGTTAAAATGTAACATTTTAAAATGTAACATGCTTAAATGTAACGTGTTAAAATGTAACATATTAAAATGTAACATGTAAAAATGTAACATGTAAAATTGTAACCTTTTAAAATGTAACATGCTTAAAGGTAACTTGTTAAAATGTAACATATTAAAAACGTTATGAGTACTGGTATGAGTAAAAGTTTTTATGTCAGCTTTGTGGTTGAGTGATTATAGTACTGCTGTAATCAGAAGGTAGCTGGTTTGATTCTATGTTACTTTGTTTGTATTACCCGTCACTAGTTTGGTATTACTAATTTAATTAATCTTTGTCACAGGTGTACGAGGCTGCTGGGCTGGCCAATGCTGACAGTTTTATCCGACAGTTCCCTGATGGCTACAGTACCATTCTGGGGGAGAGAGGAGTTACCGTGTCTGGGGGCCAGAAACAGAGGATAGCTATCGCCCGCGCTCTACTGAAAATCCCATCCATCCTCATACTAGACGAGGCTACCAGGTCAGTTGCAAGGGAAAGACTTGATCATAAAAAATGTTAAAATGTAACATGTAAATATGTAAAATGTAAAAATGTAGACGACGACGACGACGACGACGACGACGACGACGACGACGACGACGACGACGACGACGACGACGACGACGACGACGACGACGACGACGACGACGACGACGACGACGACGACGACGACGACGACGACGACGACGACGACGACGACGACGACGACGACGACGACGACGACGACGACGACGACGACGACGACGACGACGACGACGACGACGACGACGACGACGACGACGACGACGACTACGATGTTACTTTGTTTGTATTACCTGTCACTAGTTTGGTATTACTAATTTAATTAATCTTTGTCACAGGTGTACGTGGCTGCTGGGCTGGCCAATGCTGACAGTTTTATCCGACAGTTCCCTGATGGCTACAGTACCATTCTGGGGAAGAGAGGAGTTACCGTGTCTGGGGGCCAGAAACAGAGGATAGCTATCGCCGCTACAAGCGCTCTTAGCGCTCTACTGAAAATCCCATCCATCCTCATACTAGACGAGGCTACCAGGTCAGTTGCAAGGGAATGACTTGATCGTAAAACATGTTAAAATGTAACATGTAAAAATGTAACATGTGGAAATATAAGAAGTTAAAATGTAACATGTTAAAATGTAACGTGTTAAAATGTAACATTTTAAAATGTAACATGCTTAAATGTAACGTGTTAAAATGTAACATATTAAAATGTAACATGTAAAAATGTAACATGTAAAATTGTAACCTTTTAAAATGTAACATGCTTAAAGGTAACTTGTTAAAATGTAACATATTAAAAACGTTATGAGTACTGGTATGAGTAAAAGTTTTTATGTCAGCTTTGTGGTTGAGTGATTATAGTACTGCTGTAATCAGAAGGTAGCTGGTTTGATTCTATGTTACTTTGTTTGTATTACCCGTCACTAGTTTGGTATTACTAATTTAATTAATCTTTGTCACAGGTGTACGAGGCTGCTGGGCTGGCCAATGCTGACAGTTTTATCCGACAGTTCCCTGATGGCTACAGTACCATTCTGGGGGAGAGAGGAGTTACCGTGTCTGGGGGCCAGAAACAGAGGATAGCTATCGCCGCTACAAGCGCTCTTAGCGCTCTACTGAAAATCCCATCCATCCTCATACTAGACGAGGCTACAAGGTCAGTTGCAAGGGAATGACTTGATCGTAAAACATGTTAAAATGTAACATGTAAAAATGTAACATGTGGAAATATAAGAAGTTAAAATGTAACATGTTAAAATGTAACGTGTTAAAATGTAACATTTTAAAATGTAACATGCTTAAATGTAACGTGTTAAAATGTAACATATTAAAATGTAACATGTAAAAATGTAACATGTAAAATTGTAACCTTTTAAAATGTAACATGCTTAAAGGTAACTTGTTAAAATGTAACATATTAAAAACGTTATGAGTACTGGTATGAGTAAAAGTTTTTATGTCAGCTTGGTGGTTGAGTGATTATAGTACTGCTGTAATCAGAAGGTAACTGGTTTGATTCTATGTTACTTTGTTTGTATTACCCGTCACTAGTTTGGTATTACTAATTTAATTAATCTTTGTCACAGGTGTACGAGGCTGCTGGGCTGGCCAATGCTGACAGTTTTATCCGACAGTTCCCTGATGGCTACAGTACCATTCTGGGGGAGAGAGGAGTTACCGTGTCTGGGGGCCAGAAACAGAGGATAGCTATCGCCCGCGCTCTACTGAAAATCCCATCCATCCTCATACTAGACGAGGCTACCAGGTCAGTTGCAAGGGAAAGACTTGATCATAAAAAATGTTAAAATGTAACATGTAAATATGTAAAATGTAAAAATGTAGACGACGACGACGACGACGACGACGACGACGACGACGACGACGACGACGACGACGACGACGACGACGACGACGACGACGACGACGACGACGACGACGACGACGACGACGACGACGACGACGACGACGACGACGACGACGACGACGACGACGACGACGACGACGACGACGACGACGACGACGACGACGACGACGACGACGACGACGACGACGACGACGACGACGACGACGACGACGACGACGACGACGACGACGACGACGACGACGACGACGACGACGACGACGACGACGACGACGACGACGACGACGACGACGACGACGACGACGACGACGACGACGACGACGACGACGACGACGACGACGACGACGACGACGACGACGACGACGACGACGACGACGACGACGACGACGACGACGACGACGACGACGACGACGACGACGACGACGACGACGACGACGACGACGACGACGACGACGACGACGACGACGACGACGACGACGACGACGACGACGACGACGACGACGACGACGACGACGACGACGACGACGACGACGACGACGACGACGACGACGACGACGACGACGACGACGACGACGACGACGACGACGACGACGACGACGACGACGACGACGACGACGACGACGACGACGACGACGACGACGACGACGACGACGACGACG
The DNA here is from genome assembly GCF_028750875.1 of Macrosteles quadrilineatus. Lineage (NCBI taxonomy): Eukaryota > Metazoa > Arthropoda > Insecta > Hemiptera > Cicadellidae > Macrosteles > Macrosteles quadrilineatus. The sequence continues at coordinate 16,731 of NW_026543351.1, read as the reverse complement.
ACGACGACGACGACGACGACGACGACGACGACGACGACGACGACGACGACGACGACGACGACGACGACGACGACGACGACGACGACGACGACGACGACGACGACGACGACGACGACGACGACGACGACGACGACGACGACGACGACGACGACGACGACGACGACGACGACGACGACGACGACGACGACGACGACGACGACGACGACGACGACGACGACGACGACGACGACGACGACGACGACGACGACGACGACGACGACGACGACGACGACGACGACGACGACGACGACGACGACGACGACGACGACGACGACGACGACGACGACGACGACGACGACGACGACGACGACGACGACGACGACGACGACGACGACGACGACGACGACGACGACGACGACGACGACGACGACGACGACGACGACGACGACGACGACGACGACGACGACGACGACGACGACGACGACGACGACGACGACGACGACGACGACGACGACGACGACGACGACGACGACGACGACGACGACGACGACGACGACGACGACGACGACGACGACGACGACGACGACGACGACGACGACGACGACGACGACGACGACGACGACGACGACGACGACGACGACGACGACGACGACGACGACGACGACGACGACGACGACGACGACGACGACGACGACGACGACGACGACGACGACGACGACGACGACGACGACGACGACGACGACGACGACGACGACGACGACGACGACGACGACGACGACGACGACGACGACGACGACGACGACGACGACGACGACGACGACGACGACGACGACGCCGGCGGCGGCGGCGGCGGCGGCGGCGGCGGTTTTTATGTCAGCTTGGTGGTTGAGTGATTATAGAACTGCTGTACTCGCCTTGTAATCAGAAGGTAGCTGGTTTGATTCTATGTTACTTTGTTTGTATTACCTGTCACTAGTTTGGTATTACTAATTTAATTAATCTTTGTCACAGGTGTACGAGGCTGCTGGGCTGGCCAATGCTGACAGTTTTATCCGACAGTTCCCTGATGGCTACAGTACCATTCTGGGGAAGAGAGGAGTTACCGTGTCTGGGGGCCAGAAACAGAGGATAGCTATCGCCGCTACAAGCGCTCTTAGCGCTCTACTGAAAATCCCATCCATCCTCATACTAGACGAGGCTACCAGGTCAGTTGCAAGGAAATGACTTGATCGTAAAACATGTTAAAATGTAACATGTAAAAATGTAACATGTGGAAATATAAGAAGTTAAAATGTAACATGTTAAAATGTAACGTGTTAAAATGTAACATTTTAAAATGTAACATGCTTAAATGTAACGTGTTAAAATGTAACATATTAAAATGTAACATGTAAAAATGTAACATGTAAAATTGTAACCTTTTAAAATGTAACATGCTTAAAGGTAACTTGTTAAAATGTAACATATTAAAAACGTTATGAGTACTGGTATGAGTAAAAGTTTTTATGTCAGCTTTGTGGTTGAGTGATTATAGTACTGCTGTAATCAGAAGGTAGCTGGTTTGAATCTATGTTACTTTGTTTGTATTACCCGTCACTAGTTTGGTATTACTAATTTAATTAATCTTTGTCACAGGTGTACGAGGCTGCTGGGCTGGCCAATGCTGACAGTTTTATCCGACAGTTCCCTGATGGCTACAGTACCATTCTGGGGGAGAGAGGAGTAACCGTGTCTGGGGGCCAGAAACAGAGGATAGCTATCGCCCGCGCTCTACTGAAAATCCCATCCATCCTCATACTAGACGAGGCTACCAGGTCAGTTGCAAGGGAATGACTTGATCGTAAAACATGTTAAAATGTAACATGTAAAAATGTAACATGTGGTAATATAAGAAGTTAAAATGTAACATGTTAAAATGTAACGTGTTAAAATGTAACATTTTAAAATGTAACATGCTTAAATGTAACGTGTTAAAATGTAACATATTAAAATGTAACATGTAAAAATGTAACATGTAAAATTGTAACCTTTTAAAATGTAACATGCTTAAAGGTAACTTGTTAAAATGTAACATATTAAAAACGTTATGAGTACTGGTATGAGTAAAAGTTTTTATGTCAGCTTTGTGGTTGAGTGATTATAGTACTGCTGTAATCAGAAGGTAGCTGGTTTGATTCTATGTTACTTTGTTTGTATTACCCGTCACTAGTTTGGTATTACTAATTTAATTAATCTTTGTCACAGGTGTACGAGGCTGCTGGGCTGGCCAATGCTGACAGTTTTATCCGACAGTTCCCTGATGGCTACAGTACCATTCTGGGGGAGAGAGGAGTTACCGTGTCTGGGGGCCAGAAACAGAGGATAGCTATCGCCGCTACAAGCGCTCTTAGCGCTCTACTGAAAATCCCATCCATCCTCATACTAGACGAGGCTACAAGGTCAGTTGCAAGGGAATGACTTGATCGTAAAACATGTTAAAATGTAACATGTAAAAATGTAACATGTGGAAATATAAGAAGTTAAAATGTAACATGTTAAAATGTAACGTGTTAAAATGTAACATTTTAAAATGTAACATGCTTAAATGTAACGTGTTAAAATGTAACATATTAAAATGTAACATGTAAAAATGTAACATGTAAAATTGTAACCTTTTAAAATGTAACATGCTTAAAGGTAACTTGTTAAAATGTAACATATTAAAAACGTTATGAGTACTGGTATGAGTAAAAGTTTTTATGTCAGCTTGGTGGTTGAGTGATTATAGTACTGCTGTAATCAGAAGGTAACTGGTTTGATTCTATGTTACTTTGTTTGTATTACCCGTCACTAGTTTGGTATTACTAATTTAATTAATCTTTGTCACAGGTGTACGAGGCTGCTGGGCTGGCCAATGCTGACAGTTTTATCCGACAGTTCCCTGATGGCTACAGTACCATTCTGGGGGAGAGAGGAGTTACCGTGTCTGGGGGCCAGAAACAGAGGATAGCTATCGCCCGCGCTCTACTGAAAATCCCATCCATCCTCATACTAGACGAGGCTACCAGGTCAGTTGCAAGGGAAAGACTTGATCATAAAAAATGTTAAAATGTAACATGTAAATATGTAAAATGTAAAAATGTAGACGACGACGACGACGACGACGACGACGACGACGACGACGACGACGACGACGACGACGACGACGACGACGACGACGACGACGACGACGACGACGACGACGACGACGACGACGACGACGACGACGACGACGACGACGACGACGACGACGACGACGACGACGACGACGACGACGACGACGACGACGACGACGACGACGACGACGACGACGACGACGACGACGACGACGACGACGACGACGACGACGACGACGACGACGACGACGACGACGACGACGACGACGACGACGACGACGACGACGACGACGACGACGACGACGACGACGACGACGACGACGACGACGACGACGACGACGACGACGACGACGACGACGACGACGACGACGACGACGACGACGACGACGACGACGACGGCGACGACGACGACGACGACGACGACGGTTTTTATGTCAGCTTGGTGGTTGAGTGATTATAGTACTGCTGTACTCGCCTTGTAATCAGAAGGTAGCTGGTTTGATTTTGATTCTATGTTACTTTGTTTGTATTACCTGTCACTAGTTTGGTATTACTAATTTAATTAATCTTTGTCACAGGTGTACGTGGCTGCTGGGCTGGCCAATGCTGACAGTTTTATCCGACAGTTCCCTGATGGCTACAGTACCATTCTGGGGAAGAGAGGAGTTACCGTGTCTGGGGGCCAGAAACAGAGGATAGCTATCGCCGCTACAAGCGCTCTTAGCGCTCTACTGAAAATCCCATCCATCCTCATACTAGACGAGGCTACCAGGTCAGTTGCAAGGGAATGACTTGATCGTAAAACATGTTAAAATGTAACATATTAAAATGTAACATGTAAAAATGTAACATGTAAAATTGTAACCTTTTAAAATGTAACATGCTTAAAGGTAACTTGTTAAAATGTAACATATTAAAAACGTTATGAGTACTGGTATGAGTAAAAGTTTTTATGTGATTATAGTACTGCTGTAATCAGAAGGTAGCTGGTTTGATTCTATGTTACTTTGTTTGTATTACCCGTCACTAGTTTGGTATTACTAATTTAATTAATCTTTGTCACAGGTGTACGAGGCTGCTGGGCTGGCCAATGCTGACAGTTTTATCCGACAGTTCCCTGATGGCTACAGTACCATTCTGGGGGAGAGAGGAGTTACCGTGTCTGGGGGCCAGAAACAGAGGATAGCTATCGCCCGCGCTCTACTGAAAATCCCATCCATCCTCATACTAGACGAGGCTACCAGGTCAGTTGCAAGGGAATGACTTGATCGTAAAACATGTTAAAATGTAACATGTAAAAATGTAACATGTGGAAATATAAGAAGTTAAAATGTAACATGTTAAAATGTAACGTGTTAAAATGTAACATTTTAAAATGTAACATGCTTAAATGTAACGTGTTAAAATGTAACATATTAAAATGTAACATGTAAAAATGTAACATGTAAAATTGTAACCTTTTAAAATGTAACATGCTTAAAGGTAACTTGTTAAAATGTAACATATTAAAAACGTTATGAGTACTGGTATGAGTAAAAGTTTTTATGTCAGCTTTGTGGTTGAGTGATTATAGTACTGCTGTAATCAGAAGGTAGCTGGTTTGATTCTATGTTACTTTGTTTGTATTACCCGTCACTAGTTTGGTATTACTAATTTAATTAATCTTTGTCACAGGTGTACGAGGCTGCTGGGCTGGCCAATGCTGACAGTTTTATCCGACAGTTCCCTGATGGCTACAGTACCATTCTGGGGGAGAGAGGAGTTACCGTGTCTGGGGGCCAGAAACAGAGGATAGCTATCGCCCGCGCTCTACTGAAAATCCCATCCATCCTCATACTAGACGAGGCTACCAGGTCAGTTGCAAGGGAAAGACTTGATCATAAAAAATGTTAAAATGTAACATGTAAATATGTAAAATGTAAAAATGTAGACGACGACGACGACGACGACGACGACGACGACGACGACGACGACGACGACGACGACGACGACGACGACGACGACGACGACGACGACGACGACGACGACGACGACGACGACGACGACGACGACGACGACGACGACGACGACGACGACGACGACGACGACGACGACGACGACGACGACGACGACGACGACGACGACGACGACGACGACGACGACGACGACGACGACGACGACGACGACGACGACGACGACGACGACTACGATGTTACTTTGTTTGTATTACCTGTCACTAGTTTGGTATTACTAATTTAATTAATCTTTGTCACAGGTGTACGTGGCTGCTGGGCTGGCCAATGCTGACAGTTTTATCCGACAGTTCCCTGATGGCTACAGTACCATTCTGGGGAAGAGAGGAGTTACCGTGTCTGGGGGCCAGAAACAGAGGATAGCTATCGCCGCTACAAGCGCTCTTAGCGCTCTACTGAAAATCCCATCCATCCTCATACTAGACGAGGCTACCAGGTCAGTTGCAAGGGAATGACTTGATCGTAAAACATGTTAAAATGTAACATGTAAAAATGTAACATGTGGAAATATAAGAAGTTAAAATGTAACATGTTAAAATGTAACGTGTTAAAATGTAACATTTTAAAATGTAACATGCTTAAATGTAACGTGTTAAAATGTAACATATTAAAATGTAACATGTAAAAATGTAACATGTAAAATTGTAACCTTTTAAAATGTAACATGCTTAAAGGTAACTTGTTAAAATGTAACATATTAAAAACGTTATGAGTACTGGTATGAGTAAAAGTTTTTATGTCAGCTTTGTGGTTGAGTGATTATAGTACTGCTGTAATCAGAAGGTAGCTGGTTTGATTCTATGTTACTTTGTTTGTATTACCCGTCACTAGTTTGGTATTACTAATTTAATTAATCTTTGTCACAGGTGTACGAGCTGGCCAATGCTGACAGTTTTATCCGACAGTTCCCTGATGGCTACAGTACCATTCTGGGGGAGAGAGGAGTTACCGTGTCTGGGGGCCAGAAACAGAGGATAGCTATCGCCGCTACAAGCGCTCTTAGCGCTCTACTGAAAATCCCATCCATCCTCATACTAGACGAGGCTACAAGGTCAGTTGCAAGGGAATGACTTGATCGTAAAACATGTTAAAATGTAACATGTAAAAATGTAACATGTGGAAATATAAGAAGTTAAAATGTAACATGTTAAAATGTAACGTGTTAAAATGTAACATTTTAAAATGTAACATGCTTAAATGTAACGTGTTAAAATGTAACATATTAAAATGTAACATGTAAAAATGTAACATGTAAAATTGTAACCTTTTAAAATGTAACATGCTTAAAGGTAACTTGTTAAAATGTAACATATTAAAAACGTTATGAGTACTGGTATGAGTAAAAGTTTTTATGTCAGCTTGGTGGTTGAGTGATTATAGTACTGCTGTAATCAGAAGGTAACTGGTTTGATTCTATGTTACTTTGTTTGTATTACCCGTCACTAGTTTGGTATTACTAATTTAATTAATCTTTGTCACAGGTGTACGAGGCTGCTGGGCTGGCCAATGCTGACAGTTTTATCCGACAGTTCCCTGATGGCTACAGTACCATTCTGGGGGAGAGAGGAGTTACCGTGTCTGGGGGCCAGAAACAGAGGATAGCTATCGCCCGCGCTCTACTGAAAATCCCATCCATCCTCATACTAGACGAGGCTACCAGGTCAGTTGCAAGGGAAAGACTTGATCATAAAAAATGTTAAAATGTAACATGTAAATATGTAAAATGTAAAAATGTAGACGACGACGACGACGACGACGACGACGACGACGACGACGACGACGACGACGACGACGACGACGACGACGACGACGACGACGACGACGACGACGACGACGACGACGACGACGACGACGACGACGACGACGACGACGACGACGACGACGACGACGACGACGACGACGACGACGACGACGACGACGACGACGACGACGACGACGACGACGACGACGACGACGACGACGACGACGACGACGACGACGACGACGACGACGACGACGACGACGACGACGACGACGACGACGACGACGACGACGACGACGACGACGACGACGACGACGACGACGACGACGACGACGACGACGACGACGACGACGACGACGACGACGACGACGACGACGACGACGACGACGACGACGACGACGGCGACGACGACGACGACGACGACGACGGTTTTTATGTCAGCTTGGTGGTTGAGTGATTATAGTACTGCTGTACTCGCCTTGTAATCAGAAGGTAGCTGGTTTGATTCTATGTTACTTTGTTTGTATTACCTGTCACTAGTTTGGTATTACTAATTTAATTAATCTTTGTCACAGGTGTACGTGGCTGCTGGGCTGGCCAATGCTGACAGTTTTATCCGACAGTTCCCTGATGGCTACAGTACCATTCTGGGGAAGAGAGGAGTTACCGTGTCTGGGGGCCAGAAACAGAGGATAGCTATCGCCGCTACAAGCGCTCTTAGCGCTCTACTGAAAATCCCATCCATCCTCATACTAGACGAGGCTACCAGGTCAGTTGCAAGGGAATGACTTGATCGTAAAACATGTTAAAATGTAACATATTAAAATGTAACATGTAAAAATGTAACATGTAAAATTGTAACCTTTTAAAATGTAACATGCTTAAAGGTAACTTGTTAAAATGTAACATATTAAAAACGTTATGAGTAACGTTATGAGTACTGGTATGAGTAAAAGTTTTTATGTGATTATAGTACTGCTGTAATCAGAAGGTAGCTGGTTTGATTCTATGTTACTTTGTTTGTATTACCCGTCACTAGTTTGGTATTACTAATTTAATTAATCTTTGTCACAGGTGTACGAGGCTGCTGGGCTGGCCAATGCTGACAGTTTTATCCGACAGTTCCCTGATGGCTACAGTACCATTCTGGGGGAGAGAGGAGTTACCGTGTCTGGGGGCCAGAAACAGAGGATAGCTATCGCCCGCGCTCTACTGAAAATCCCATCCATCCTCATACTAGACGAGGCTACCAGGTCAGTTGCAAGGGAAAGACTTGATCATAAAAAATGTTAAAATGTAACATGTAAATATGTAAAATGTAAAAATGTAGACGACGACGACGACGACGACGACGACGACGACGACGACGACGACGACGACGACGATGACGACGACGACGACGACGACGACGACGACGACGACGACGACGACGACGACGACGACGACGACGACGACGACGACGACGACGACGACGACGACGACGACGACGACGACGACGACGACGACGACGACGACGACGACGACGACGACGACGACGACGACGACGACGACGACGACGACGACGACGACGACGACGACGACGACGACGACGACGACGACGACGACGACGACGACGACGACGACGACGACGACGACGACGACGACGACGACGACGACGACGACGACGACGACGACGACGACGACGACGACGACGACGACGACGACGACGACGACGACGACGACGACGACGACGACGACGACGACGACGACGACGACGACGACGACGACGACGACGACGACGACGACGACGACGACGACTACGATGTTACTTTGTTTGTATTACCTGTCACTAGTTTGGTATTACTAATTTAATTAATCTTTGTCACAGGTGTACGTGGCTGCTGGGCTGGCCAATGCTGACAGTTTTATCCGACAGTTCCCTGATGGCTACAGTACCATTCTGGGGAAGAGAGGAGTTACCGTGTCTGGGGGCCAGAAACAGAGGATAGCTATCGCCGCTACAAGCGCTCTTAGCGCTCTACTGAAAATCCCATCCATCCTCATACTAGACGAGGCTACCAGGTCAGTTGCAAGGGAATGACTTGATCGTAAAACATGTTAAAATGTAACATGTAAAAATGTAACATGTGGAAATATAAGAAGTTAAAATGTAACATGTTAAAATGTAACGTGTTAAAATGTAACATTTTAAAATGTAACATGCTTAAATGTAACGTGTTAAAATGTAACATATTAAAATGTAACATGTAAAAATGTAACATGTAAAATTGTAACCTTTTAAAATGTAACATGCTTAAAGGTAACTTGTTAAAATGTAACATATTAAAAACGTTATGAGTACTGGTATGAGTAAAAGTTTTTATGTCAGCTTTGTGGTTGAGTGATTATAGTACTGCTGTAATCTAGCTGGTTTGTAATCAGAAGGTAGCTGGTTTGATTCTATGTTACTTTGTTTGTATTACCCGTCACTAGTTTGGTATTACTAATTTAATTAATCTTTGTCACAGGTGTACGAGGCTGCTGGGCTGGCCAATGCTGACAGTTTTATCCGACAGTTCCCTGATGGCTACAGTACCATTCTGGGGGAGAGAGGAGTTACCGTGTCTGGGGGCCAGAAACAGAGGATAGCTATCGCCGCTACAAGCGCTCTTAGCGCTCTACTGAAAATCCCATCCATCCTCATACTAGACGAGGCTACAAGGTCAGTTGCAAGGGAATGACTTGATCGTAAAACATGTTAAAATGTAACATGTAAAAATGTAACATGTGGAAATATAAGAAGTTAAAATGTAACATGTTAAAATGTAACGTGTTAAAATGTAACATTTTAAAATGTAACATGCTTAAATGTAACGTGTTAAAATGTAACATATTAAAATGTAACATGTAAAAATGTAACATGTAAAATTGTAACCTTTTAAAATGTAACATGCTTAAAGGTAACTTGTTAAAATGTAACATATTAAAAACGTTATGAGTACTGGTATGAGTAAAAGTTTTTATGTCAGCTTGGTGGTTGAGTGATTATAGTACTGCTGTAATCAGAAGGTAACTGGTTTGATTCTATGTTACTTTGTTTGTATTACCCGTCACTAGTTTGGTATTACTAATTTAATTAATCTTTGTCACAGGTGTACGAGGCTGCTGGGCTGGCAATGCTGACAGTTTTATCCGACAGTTCCCTGATGGCTACAGTACCATTCTGGGGGAGAGAGGAGTTACCGTGTCTGGGGGCCAGAAACAGAGGATAGCTATCGCCCGCGCTCTACTGAAAATCCCTCCATCCTCATACTAGACGAGGCTACCAGGTCAGTTGCAAGGGAAAGACTTGATCATAAAAAATGTTAAAATGTAACATGTAAATATGTAAAATGTAAAAATGTAGACGACGACGACGACGACGACGACGACGACGACGACGACGACGACGACGACGACGACGACGACGACGACGACGACGACGACGACGACGACGACGACGACGACGACGACGACGACGACGACGACGACGACGACGACGACGACGACGACGACGACGACGACGACGACGACGACGACGACGACGACGACGACGACGACGACGACGACGACGACGACGACGACGACGACGACGACGACGACGACGACGACGACGACGACGACGACGACGACGACGACGACGACGACGACGACGACGACGACGACGACGACGACGACGACGACGACGACGACGACGACGACGACGACGACGACGACGACGACGACGACGACGACGACGACGACGACGACGACGACGACGACGACGACGACGACGGCGACGACGACGACGACGACGACGACGGTTTTTTATGTCAGCTTGGTGGTTGAGTGATTATAGTACTGCTGTACTCGCCTTGTAATCAGAAGGTAGCTGGTTTGATTCTATGTTACTTTGTTTGTATTACCTGTCACTAGTTTGGTATTACTAATTTAATTAATCTTTGTCACAGGTGTACGTGGCTGCTGGGCTGGCCAATGCTGACAGTTTTATCCGACAGTTCCCTGATGGCTACAGTACCATTCTGGGGAAGAGAGGAGTTACCGTGTCTGGGGGCCAGAAACAGAGGATAGCTATCGCCGCTACAAGCGCTCTTAGCGCTCTACTGAAAATCCCATCCATCCTCATACTAGACGAGGCTACCAGGTCAGTTGCAAGGGAATGACTTGATCGTAAAACATGTTAAAATGTAACATATTAAAATGTAACATGTAAAAATGTAACATGTAAAATTGTAACCTTTTAAAATGTAACATGCTTAAAGGTAACTTGTTAAAATGTAACATATTAAAAACGTTATGAGTACTGGTATGAGTAAAAGTTTTTATGTGATTATAGTACTGCTGTAATCAGAAGGTAGCTGGTTTGATTCTATGTTACTTTGTTTGTATTACCCGTCACTAGTTTGGTATTACTAATTTAATTAATCTTTGTCACAGGTGTACGAGGCTGCTGGGCTGGCCAATGCTGACAGTTTTATCCGACAGTTCCCTGATGGCTACAGTACCATTCTGGGGGAGAGAGGAGTTACCGTGTCTGGGGGCCAGAAACAGAGGATAGCTATCGCCCGCGCTCTACTGAAAATCCCATCCATCCTCATACTAGACGAGGCTACCAGGTCAGTTGCAAGGGAAAGACTTGATCATAAAAAATGTTAAAATGTAACATGTAAATATGTAAAATGTAAAAATGTAGACGACGACGACGACGACGACGACGACGACGACGACGACGACGACGACGACGACGACGACGACGACGACGACGACGACGACGACGACGACGACGACGACGACGACGACGACGACGACGACGACGACGACGACGACGACGACGACGACGACGACGACGACGACGACGACGACGACGACGACGACGACGACGACGACGACGACGACGACGACGACGACGACGACGACGACGACGACGACGACGACGACGACGACGACGACGACGACGACGACGACGACGACGACGACGACGACGACGACGACGACGACGACGACGACGACGACGACGACGACGACGACGACGACGACGACGACGACGACGACGACGACGACGACGACGACGACGACGACGACGACGACGACGACGACGACGACGACGACGACGACGACGACGACGACGACGACGACGACGACGACGACGACGACGACGACGACGACGACGACGACGACGACGACGACGACGACGACGACGACGACGACGACGACGACGACGACGACGACGACGACGACGACGACGACGACGACGACGACGACGACGACGACGACGACGACGACGACGACGACGACGACGACGACGACGACGACGACGACGACGACGACGACGACGACGACGACGACGACGACGACGACGACGACGACGACGACGACGACGACGACGACGACGACGACGACGACGACGACGACGACGACGACGACGACGACGACGACGACGACGACGACGACGACGACGACGACGACGACGACGACGACGACGACGACGACGACGACGACGACGACGACGACGACGACGACTACGATGTTACTTTGTTTGTATTACCTGTCACTAGTTTGGTATTACTAATTTAATTAATCTTTGTCACAGGTGTACGTGGCTGCTGGCTGGCCAATGCTGACAGTTTTATCCGACAGTTCCCTGATGGCTACAGTACCATTCTGGGGAAGAGAGGAGTTACCGTGTCTGGGGGCCAGAAACAGAGGATAGCTATCGCCGCTACAAGCGCTCTTAGCGCTCTACTGAAAATCCCAACCATCCTCATACTAGACGAGGCTACCAGGTCAGTTGCAAGGGAATGACTTGATCGTAAAACATGTTAAAATGTAACATGTAAAAATGTAACATGTGGAAATATAAGAAGTTAAAATGTAACATGTTAAAATGTAACGTGTTAAAATGTAACATTTTAAAATGTAACATGCTTAAATGTAACGTGTTAAAATGTAACATATTAAAATGTAACATGTAAAAATGTAACATGTAAAATTGTAACCTTTTAAAATGTAACATGCTTAAAGGTAACTTGTTAAAATGTAACATATTAAAAACGTTATGAGTACTGGTATGAGTAAAAGTTTTTATGTCAGCTTTGTGGTTGAGTGATTATAGTACTGCTGTAATCAGAAGGTAGCTGGTTTGATTCTATGTTACTTTGTTTGTATTACCCGTCACTAGTTTGGTATTACTAATTTAATTAATCTTTGTCACAGGTGTACGAGGCTGCTGGGCTGGCCAATGCTGACAGTTTTATCCGACAGTTCCCTGATGGCTACAGTACCATTCTGGGGGAGAGAGGAGTTACCGTGTCTGGGGGCCAGAAACAGAGGATAGCTATCGCCGCTACAAGCGCTCTTAGCGCTCTACTGAAAATCCCATCCATCCTCATACTAGACGAGGCTACAAGGTCAGTTGCAAGGGAATGACTTGATCGTAAAAACATGTTAAAATGTAACATGTAAAAATGTAACATGTGGAAATATAAGAAGTTAAAATGTAACATGTTAAAATGTAACGTGTTAAAATGTAACATTTTAAAATGTAACATGCTTAAATGTAACGTGTTAAAATGTAACATATTAAAATGTAACATGTAAAAATGTAACATGTAAAATTGTAACCTTTTAAAATGTAACATGCTTAAAGGTAACTTGTTAAAATGTAACATATTAAAAACGTTATGAGTACTGGTATGAGTAAAAGTTTTTATGTCAGCTTGGTGGTTGAGTGATTATAGTACTGCTGTAATCAGAAGGTAACTGGTTTGATTCTATGTTACTTTGTTTGTATTACCGTCACTAGTTTGGTATTACTAATTTAATTAATCTTTGTCACAGGTGTACGAGGCTGCTGGGCTGGCCAATGCTGACAGTTTTATCCGACAGTTCCCTGATGGCTACAGTACCATTCTGGGGGAGAGAGGAGTTACCGTGTCTGGGGGCCAGAAACAGAGGATAGCTATCGCCCGCGCTCTACTGAAAATCCCATCCATCCTCATACTAGACGAGGCTACCAGGTCAGTTGCAAGGGAAAGACTTGATCATAAAAAATGTTAAAATGTAACATGTAAATATGTAAAATGTAAAAATGTAGACGACGACGACGACGACGACGACGACGACGACGACGACGACGACGACGACGACGACGACGACGACGACGACGACGACGACGACGACGACGACGACGACGACGACGACGACGACGACGACGACGACGACGACGACGACGACGACGACGACGACGACGACGACGACGACGACGACGACGACGACGACGACGACGACGACGACGACGACGACGACGACGACGACGACGACGACGACGACGACGACGACGACGACGACGACGACGACGACGACGACGACGACGACGACGACGACGACGACGACGGCGACGACGACGACGACGACGACGACGGTTTTTATGTCAGCTTGGTGGTTGAGTGATTATAGTACTGCTGTACTCGCCTTGTAATCAGAAGGTAGCTGGTTTGATTCTATGTTACTTTGTTTGTATTACCTGTCACTAGTTTGGTATTACTAATTTAATTAATCTTTGTCACAGGTGTACGTGGCTGCTGGGCTGGCCAATGCTGACAGTTTTATCCGACAGTTCCCTGATGGCTACAGTACCATTCTGGGGAAGAGAGGAGTTACCGTGTCTGGGGGCCAGAAACAGAGGATAGCTATCGCCGCTACAAGCGCTCTTAGCGCTCTACTGAAAATCCCATCCATCCTCATACTAGACGAGGCTACCAGGTCAGTTGCAAGGGAATGACTTGATCGTAAAACATGTTAAAATGTAACATATTAAATGTAACATGTAAAAATGTAACATGTAAAATTGTAACCTTTTAAAATGTAACATGCTTAAAGGTAACTTGTTAAAATGTAACATATTAAAAACGTTATGAGTACTGGTATGAGTAAAAGTTTTTATGTGATTATAGTACTGCTGTAATCAGAAGGTAGCTGGTTTGATTCTATGTTACTTTGTTTGTATTACCCGTCACTAGTTTGGTATTACTAATTTAATTAATCTTTGTCACAGGTGTACGAGGCTGCTGGGCTGGCCAATGCTGACAGTTTTATCCGACAGTTCCCTGATGGCTACAGTACCATTCTGGGGGAGAGAGGAGTTACCGTGTCTGGGGGCCAGAAACAGAGGATAGCTATCGCCCGCGCTCTACTGAAAATCCCATCCATCCTCATACTAGACGAGGCTACCAGGTCAGTTGCAAGGGAAAGACTTGATCATAAAAAATGTTAAAATGTAACATGTAAATATGTAAAATGTAAAAATGTAGACGACGACGACGACGACGACGACGACGACGACGACGACGACGACGACGACGACGACGACGACGACGACGACGACGACGACGACGACGACGACGACGACGACGACGACGACGACGACGACGACGACGACGACGACGACGACGACGACGACGACGACGACGACGACGACGACGACGACGACGACGACGACGACGACGACGACGACGACGACGACGACGACGACGACGACGACGACGACGACGACGACGACGACGACGACGACGACGACGACGACGACGACGACGACGACGACGACGACGACGACGACGACGACGACGACGACGACGACGACGACGACGACGACGACGACGACGACGACGACGACGACGACGACGACGACGACGACGACGACGACGACGACGACGACGACGACGACGACGACGACGACGACGACGACGACGACGACGACGACGACGACGACGACGACGACGACGACGACGACGACGACGACGACGACGACGACGACGACGACGACGACGACGACGACGACGACGACGACGACGACGACGACGACGACGACGACGACGACGACGACGACGACGACGACGACGACGACGACGACGACGACGACGACGACGACGACGACGACGACGACGACGACGACGACGACGACGACGACGACGACGACGACGACGACGACGACGACGACGACGACGACGACGACGACGACGACGACGACGACGACGACGACGACGACGACGACGACGACGACGACGACGACGACGACGACGACGACGACGACGACGACGACGACGACGACGACGACGACGACGACGACGACGACGACGACGACGACGACGACGACGACGACGACGACGACGACGACGACGACGACGACGACGACGACGACGGCGACGACGACGACGACGACGACGACGGTTTTTATGTCAGCTTGGTGGTTGAGTGATTATAGTACTGCTGTACTCGCCTTGTAATCAGAAGGTAGCTGGTTTGATTCTATGTTACTTTGTTTGTATTACCTGTCACTAGTTTGGTATTACTAATTTAATTAATCTTTGTCACAGGTGTACGTGGCTGCTGGGCTGGCCAATGCTGACAGTTTTATCCGACAGTTCCCTGATGGCTACAGTACCATTCTGGGGAAGAGAGGAGTTACCGTGTCTGGGGGCCAGAAACAGAGGATAGCTATCGCCGCTACAAGCGCTCTTAGCGCTCTACTGAAAATCCCATCCATCCTCATACTAGACGAGGCTACCAGGTCAGTTGCAAGGGAATGACTTGATCGTAAAACATGTTAAAATGTAACATATTAAAATGTAACATGTAAAAATGTAACATGTAAAATTGTAACCTTTTAAAATGTAACATGCTTAAAGGTAACTTGTTAAAATGTAACATATTAAAAACGTTATGAGTACTGGTATGAGTAAAAGTTTTTATGTGATTATAGTACTGCTGTAATCAGAAGGTAGCTGGTTTGATTCTATGTTACTTTGTTTGTATTACCCGTCACTAGTTTGGTATTACTAATTTAATTAAT
>NW_026543350.1:0-33181 GCF_028750875.1 Macrosteles quadrilineatus | reverse complement strand
GTACAAACTTGTACAAACTTGTACAAACTTGTACATCCTTGTACACGATTGAACACCCTTGTACACACTTGTACAACCTTGTACACACTTGTACAACCTGAATACACAATTGTACAACCTTGTACACACTTGTACAACCTTGTACACACTTGTACAACCTTGTACACACTTGTACAACCTTGTACACACTTGTACAACCTTGTACACACTTGTACAACCTTGTACACACTTGTACAACCTGATACACAATTGTACAACCTTGTACACACTTGTACAACCTTGTACACACTTGTACAACCTTGTACACACTTGTACAACCTTGTACACACTTGTACAACCTTGTACACACTTGTACAGCCTTGTACACAATTGTACAACCTTGTACACACTTGTACAACCTTGTACACACTTTTACAACCTTGTACACAATTGTACAGCCTTGTACACACTTGTACAACCTTGTACACACTTGTACAGCCTTGTACAAAATTGTACAACCTTGTACACACTTGTACAGCTTGTACACAATTGTACAACCTTGTACACACTTGTACAACCTTGTACACCCTTGTACAAACTTTTACACATCGTACACACTTGTACACCCTTGTACAAACTTGTACATCCTTGTACACACTTGTACAACCTTGTACACACTTGTACAATCTTGTACACACTTGTACAATCTTGTACACACTTGTACAGCCTTGTACACAATTGTACAACTTGTACACACTTGTACAGCCTTGTACACAATTGTACAACCTTGTACACACTTGTACAACCTTGTACACCCTTGTACACACTTTTACTTATCGTACACACTTGTACACCCTTGTACAAACTTGTACATCCTTGTACACACTTGTACAACCTTGTACAAACTTGTACAAACTTGTACATCCTTGTACACGATTTTACACCCTTGTACACACTTGTACAACCTTGTAAAAACTTGTACAACCTTGTACACACTTGTACACCCTTGTACACACTTGTACAAGCTTGTACACACTTGTACAACCTTGTACACACTTGTACACACTTGTACACCCTTGTACACACATGTACAACCTTGTACACAACTTGTACAACCTTGTACACACTTTTACAACCTTGTAAAACTTGTACACCCTTGTACAAACTTGTACACCCCTGTACACACTTGTACACATTTGTACACACTTGTACACCCTTGTACACACTTGTACAACCTTGTACAAACTTATACAATCTTGTACACACTTGTACAACCCAGTACACACTTGTAAAATCTTGTACAAACTTGTACATCATTGTACACGATTGTACACCCTTGTACACACTTGTACAACCTTGTACACACTTGTACAACCTTGTACACAATTGTACAAACCTTGTACACACTTGTACAACCTTGTACACACTTGCACAACTTTGTACACACTTGTACAGTCTTGTACACAATTTTTTTATGTTACAACCTTGTACACACTTGTACAACCTTGTACACACTTGTACAACCTTGTACACAATTGTACAGCCTTGTACACACTTGTACAACCTTGTACACACTTGTACAGCCTTGTACACAATTGTACAACCTTGTACACACTTGTACAACCTTGTACACACTTGTACAACCTTGTACACAATTGTACAGCCTTGTACACACTTGTACAACCTTGTACACACTTGTACAACCTTGTAAAAACTTGTACACCCTTGTACACACTTGTACAACCTTGTACAACCTTGTACACACTTGTACAGCCTTGTACACAATTGTACAACCTTGTACACACTTGTACAACCTTGTACAACCTTGTACAAACCTGTACACCCTTGTACACACTTGTACAAGCTTGTACACGATTGTACACCCTTGTACACACTTGTGCACCCTTGTACAAACTTGTACATCCTTGTACACACTTGTACAACCTTGTTCAAACTTGTACAAACTTGTACAAACTTGTACATCCTTGTACACTATTGTACACCCTTGTACACACTTGTACAACCTTGTACACACTTGTACAACCTGATACACAATTGTACAACCTTGTACACACTTGTACAACCTTGTACACACTTGTACAACCTTGTACACACTTGTACAACCTTGTACACACTTGTACAACCTTGTACACACTTGTACAGCCTTGTATACAATTGTACAACCTTGTACACACTTGTACAGCTTGTACACAATTGTACAACCTTGTACAGCCTTGTACCACAATTGTACAACCTTGTACACACTTGTACAACCTTGTACACCCTTGTACACACTTTTACTTATCGTACACACTTGTACACCCTTGTAC
This sequence comes from Macrosteles quadrilineatus, assembly GCF_028750875.1. Taxonomy (NCBI): domain Eukaryota; kingdom Metazoa; phylum Arthropoda; class Insecta; order Hemiptera; family Cicadellidae; genus Macrosteles; species Macrosteles quadrilineatus. The sequence goes on along the minus strand of NW_026543350.1, from coordinate 30,872 downwards.
AAACTTGTACATCCTTGTACACACTTGTACAACCTTGTACAAACTTGTACAAACTTGTACATCCTTGTACACGATTTTACACCCTTGTACACACTTGTACAACCTTGTAAAAACTTGTACAACCTTGTACACACTTGTACACCCTTGTACACACTTGTACAAGCTTGTACACACTTGTACAACCTTGTACACACTTGTACACCCTTGTACACACATGTACAACCTTGTACACAACTTGTACAACCTTGTACACACTTGTACAACCTTGTTAAACTTGTACACCCTTGTACAAACTTGTACACCCCTGTACACACTTGTACACATTTGTACACACTTGTACACCCTTGTACACACTTGTACAACCTTGTACAAACTTATACAATCTTGTACACACTTGTACAACCCAGTACACAACTTGTACAACCTTGTACACACTTGTACAACCTTGTAAAACTTGTACACCCTTGTACAAACTTGTACACCCCTGTACACACTTGTACACATTTGTACACACTTGTACACCCTTGTACACACTTGTACAACCTTGTACAAACTTATACAATCTTGTACACACTTGTACAACCCAGTACACACTTGTAAAATCTTGTACAAACTTGTACATCATTGTACACGATTGTACACCCTTGTACACACTTGTACAACCTTGTACACACTTGTACAACCTTGTACACAATTGTACAACCTTGTACACACTTGTACAACCTTGTACACACTTGCACAACTTTGTACACACTTGTACAGTCTTGTACACAATTGTACAACCTTGTACACACTTGTACAACCTTGTACACACTTGTACAACCTTGTACACACTTGTACAGTCTTGTACACAATTGTACAACCTTGTACACACTTGTACAACCTTGTACACACTTGTACAACCTTGTACACAATTGTACAGCCTTGTACACACTTGTACAGCCTTGTACACACTTGTACAACCTTGTACACACTTGTACAACCTTGTAAAAACTTGTACACCCTTGTACACACTTGTACAACCTTGTACAACCTTGTATTAACTTGTACATCCTTGTACACGATTTTTCACCCTTGTACACACTTGTACAACCTTGTACAAACTTGTACATCCTTGTACACACTTGTACAACCTTGTACAAACTTGTACAAACTTGTACATCCTTGTACACGATTTTTCACCCTTGTACACACTTGTACAACCTTGTACACACTTGTACACCCTTGTACACACTTGTACAACCTTGTACACACTTGTACAACCTTGTACACACTTGTACAACCTTGTACACACTTGTACAACCTTGTACACACTTGTACAACCTTGTACACACTTGTACAACCTTGTACACACTTGTACAACCTTGTACACACTTGTACAACCTTGTACACACTTGTACAACCTTGTACACACTTGTACAACCTTGTACACACTTGTACAACCTTGTACACTCTTGTACAACCTTGTACACACTTGTACAACCTTGTACACACTGTACAACCTTGTACACACTTGTACAACCTTGTACACACTTGTACAACCATGTAAAAACTTGTACAACCTTGTACACACTTGTACACCCTTGTACACACTTGTACAAGCTTGTACACACTTGTACAACCTTGTACACACTTGTACACCCTTGTACACACTTGTACAACCTTGTACAAACCTGTACACCTTGTACACACTTGTACATGCTTGTACACACTTGTACAAGCTTGTATACACTTGTACACCTTTTGTTCAAATTTGTGAACCCTTGTACACTTTTGTACACCCCTTGTACACATTTGTACAACCTTGTACAAACTTGTACACACTTGTACAAACTTGTACACACTTGTACAACCTTGTACAAACTTGTACAACCTTGTACACACTTGTACAACGTTGTACACACTTGTACAAGTTGTACACACTTGTACAACCTTGTACACACTTGTACAACCTTGTACACACTTGTACAACCTTGTACACAATTGTAAAACCTTGTACAACCTTGTACAACCTTGTACAAACCTGTACACCCTTGTACACACTTGTACAAGCTTGTACACGATTGTACACCCTTGTACACACTTGTACAACCTTGTACACACTTGTACAACCTTGTACACACTTGTACAACCTTGTACACACTTGTACAACCTTGTACACACTTGTACAACCTTGTACACACTTGTACAACCTTGTACACTCTTGTACAACCTTGTACACACTTGTACAACCTTGTACACACTTGTACAACCTTGTACACACTTGTACAACCTTGTACACACTTGTACAACCATGTAAAAACTTGTACAACCTTGTACACACTTGTACACCCTTGTACACACTTGTACAAGCTTGTACACACTTGTACAACCTTGTACACACTTGTACACCCTTGTACACACTTGTACATGCTTGTACACACTTGTACAAGCTTGTATACACTTGTACACCTTTGTTCAAATTTGTGAACCCTTGTACACTTTTGTACACCCTTGTACACATTTGTACAACCTTGTACAAACTTGTACACACTTGTACAAACTTGTACACACTTGTACAACCTTGTACAAACTTGTACAACCTTGTACACACTTGTACAACCTTGTACACACTTGTACAACCTTGTACAACCTTGTACACACTTGTACAACCATGTAAAAACTTGTACATCCTTGTACACGATTTTACACCCTTGTACACACTTGTACAACCTTGTACACACTTGTACAACCCTTGTACACACTTGTACAACCTTGTACACACTTGTACAGCCTTGTACACAATTGTACAACCTTGTACACACTTGTACAACCTTGTACACAATTGTACAACCTTGTACACAATTGTACAGCCTTGTACACAATTGTACAACCTTGTACACACTTGTACAGCCTTGTACACACTTGTACAGCCTTGTACAAAATTGTACAGCCTTGTACACAATTGTACAACCTTGTACACACTTGTACAACCTTGTACACCCTTGTACAAACTTTTACACATCGTACACACTTGTACACCCTTGTACAAACTTGTACATCCTTGTACACACTTGTACAACCTTGTACACACTTGTACAACCTTGTACACACTTGTACAGCCTTGTACACAATTGTACAACCTTGTACACAGTTGTACAGCCTTGTACACAATTGTACAACCTTGTACACACTTGTACAACCTTGTACACCCTTGTACACACTTTTACTTATCGTAAACACTTGTACACCCTTGTACAAACTTGTACATCCTTGTACACACTTGTACAACCTTGTACAAACTTGTACAAACTTGTACATCCTTGTACACGATTTTACACCCTTGTACACACATGTACAACCTTGTAAAAACTTGTACAACCTTGTACACACTTGTACACCCTTGTACACACTTGTACAACCTTGTACACACTTGTACAATCTTGTACACACTTGTACAACCTTGTACACACTTGTACAACCTTGTACACACTTGTACAACCTTGTACACACTTGTACAACCTTGTACACACTTGTACAACCTTGTACACACTTGTACAACCTTGTACACACTTGTACAACCTTGTACACACTTGTAAAACCTTGTACACTCTTGTACAACCTTGTACACACTTGTACAACCTTGTACACACTTGTACAACCTTGTACAACCTTGTACACACTTGTACAACCATGTAAAAACTTGTACAAACTTGTACACACTTGTACACCCTTGTACACACTTGTACAAGCTTGTACACACTTGTACAACCTTGTACACACTTGTACACCCTTGTACACACTTGTACAAGCTTGTACACACTTGTACAACCTTGTACACACTTGTACACCCTTGTACACACTTGTACAACCTTGTACAAACCTGTACACCCTTGTACACACTTGTACATGCTTGTACACACTTGTACAAGCTTGTATACACTTGTACACCTTTGTTCAAACTTGTGCACCCTTGTACACTTTTGTACACCCTTGTACACATTTGTACAACCTTGTACAAACTTGTACACACTTGTACAAACTTGTACACACTTGTACAACCTTGTACAAACTTGTACAACCTTGTACACACTTGTACAAGCTTGTACACACTTGTACAAGTTGTACACACTTGTACAACCTTGTACACACTTGTACAACCTTGTACACACTTGTACAACCTTGTACACAATTGTAAAACCTTGTACACACTTGTACAACCTTGTACAAACTTGTACAAACTTGTACAAACTTTTACATCCTTGTACACATTTGTACACCCTTGTACACACCTGTACACCCTTGTACACACCTGTACAAGCTTGTACACGATTGTACAACCTTGTACACACTTGTGCACCCTTGTACAAACTTGTACATCCTTGTACACACTTGTACAACCTTGTACAAACTTGTACAAACTTGTACAAACTTGTACAAACTTGTACATCCTTGTACACGATTGTACACCCTTGTACACACTTGTAAAACCTTGTACACACTTGTACAACCTGATACACAATTGTACAACCTTGTACACACTTGTACAACCTTGTACACACTTGTACAACCTTGTACACACTTGTACAACCTTGTACACACTTGTACAACCTTGTACACACTTGTACAGCCTTGTACACAATTGTACAACCTTGTACACACTTGTACAACCTTGTACACACTTGTACAACCTTGTACACAATTGTACAGCCTTGTACACACTTGTACAACCTTGTACACACTTGTACAGCCTTGTACACAATTGTACAACCTTGTACACACTTGTACAACCTTGTACACCCTTGTACAAACTTTTACACATCGTACACACTTGTACACCCTTGTACAAACTTGTACAACCTTGTACACACTTGTACAACCTTGTACACAATTGTACAGCCTTGTACACACTTGTACAAACTTGTACACACTTGTACAGCCTTGTACAAAATTGTACAACCTTGTACACACTTGTACAGCCTTGTACACAATTGTACAACCTTGTACACACTTTGTACAACCTTGTACACCCTTGTACAAACTTTTACACATCGTACACACTTGTACACCCTTGTACAAACTTGTACATCCTTGTACACACTTGTACAACCTTGTACACACTTGTACAATCTTGTACACACTTGTACAGCCTTGTACACAATTGTACAACCTTGTACACACTTGTACAGCCTTGTACACAATTGTACAACCTTGTACACACTTGTACAACCTTGTACACCTTTGTACACACTTTTACTTATCGTACACATTTGTACAACCTTGTACAAACTTGTACACACTTGTACAACCTTGTACAAACTTGTACAACCTTGTACACAATTGTAAAACCTTGTACACACTTGTACAACCTTGTACAAACTTGTACAAACTTGTACAAACTTTTACATCCTTGTACAAATTTGTACACCCTTGTACACACTTGTACAACCTTGTACAACCTTGTACAAACCTGTACACCCTTGTACACACTTGTACAAGCTTGTACACGATTGTACACCCTTGTACACACTTGTGCACCCTTGTACAAACTTGTACATCCTTGTACACACTTGTACAACCTTGTACACACTTGTACAACCTTGTACACAATTGTACAGCCTTGTACACACTTGTACAACCTTGTACACACTTGTACAGCCTTGTACACAATTGTACAACCTTGTACACACTTGTACAACCTTGTACACCCTTGTACAAACTTTTACACATCGTACACACTTGTACACCCTTGTACAAACTTGTACATCCTTGTACACACTTGTACAACCTTGTACACACTTGTACAATCTTGTACACACTTGTACAGCCTTGTACACAATTGTACAACCTTGTACACACTTGTACAGCCTTGTACACAATTGTACAACCTTGTACACACTTGTACAACCTTGTACACCTTTGTACACACTTTTACTTATCGTACACATTTGTACAACCTTGTACAAACTTGTACACACTTGTACAACCTTGTACAAACTTGTACAACCTTGTACACACTTGTACAAGCTTGTACACACTTGTACAAGTTGTACACACTTGTACAACCTTGTACACACTTGTACAACCTTGTACACAATTGTAAAACCTTGTACACACTTGTACAACCTTGTACAAACTTGTACACACTTGTACAAACTTTTACATCCTTGTACACATTTGTACAACCTTGTACACACTTGTACAACCTTGTTCAACCTTGTACAAACCTGTACACCCTTGTACACACTTGTACAAGCTTGTACACGATTGTACAGCCTTGTACACACTTGTGCACCCTTGTACAAACTTGTACATCCTTGTACACACTTGTACAACCTTGTACAAACTTGTACAAAATTGTACAAACTTGTACACACTTGTACAACCTTGTACACAATTGTACAGCCTTGTACACACTTGTACAACCTTGTACACACTTGTACAGCCTTGTACAAAATTGTACAACCTTGTACACACTTGTACAGCCTTGTACACAATTGTACAACCTTGTACACACTTGTACAACCTTGTACACCCTTGTACAAACTTTTACACATCGTACACACTTGTACACCCTTGTACAAACTTGTACATCCTTGTACAAACTTGTACAACCTTGTACACACTTGTACAATCTTGTACACACTTGTACAGCCTTGTACACACTTGTACAACCTTGTACACCCTTGTACAAACTTTTACACATCGTACACACTTGTACACCCTTGTACAAACTTGTACATCCTTGTACACACTTGTACAACCTTGTACACACACTTGTACAATCTTGTACACACTTGTACAGCCTTGTACACAATTGTACAACCTTGTACACACTTGTACAGCCTTGTACACAATTGTACAACCTTGTACACACTTGTACAACCTTGTACACCCTTGTACACACTTTTACTTATCGTACACACTTGTACACCCTTGTACAAACTTGTACATCCTTGTACACACTTGTACAACCTTGTACAAACTTGTACAAACTTTTACATCCTTGTACACGATTTTACACCCTTGTACACACTTGTACAACCTTGTAAAAACTTGTACAACCTTGTAAAAACTTGTACAACCTTGTACACACTTGTACACCCTTGTACACACTTGTACAAGCTTGTACACACTTGTACAACCTTGTACACACTTGTACACCCTTGTACACACATGTATAACCTTGTACACAACTTGTACAATCTTGTACACACTTGTACAGCCTTGTACACAATTGTACAACCTTGTACACACTTGTACAGCCTTGTACACAATTGTACAACCTTGTACACACTTGTACAACCTTGTACACCTTTGTACAACCTTGTTGTACAACCCAGTACACACTTGTACAATCTTGTACAAACTTGTGATCCCTTGTACAAACTTGTACAACCTTGTACACAATTGTAAAACCTTGTACACACTTGTACACCCTTGTACAAACTTGTACATCCTTGTACACACTTGTACAACCTTGTACAAACTTGTATATCCTTGTACACGATTTTACACCCTTGTACACACTTGTACAACCTTGTAAAAACTTGTACAACCTTGTACACACTTGTACACCCTTGTACACACTTGTACAAGCTTGTACACACTTGTACAACCATGTACACACTTGTACAACCTTGTACACACTTGTACAACCATGTACACACTTGTACAACCTTGTACACACTTGTACAACCTTGTACACACTTGTACAACCTTGTACACACTTGTACAACCTTGTACACACTTGTACAACCTTGTACACACTTGTACAACCTTGTACACACTTGTACAGCCTTGTACACAATTGTACAACCTTGTACACACTTGTACAGCCTTGTACACAATTGTAAAACCTTGTACACACTTGTACAACCTTGTACACCCTTGTACACACTTTTACTTATCGTACACACTTGTACACCCTTGTACAAACTTGTACATCCTTGTACACACTTGTACAACCTTGTACAAAATTGTACAAACTTGTACATCCTTGTACACGATTTTACACCCTTGTACACACTTGTACAACCTTGTAAAAACTTGTACAACCTTGTACACACTTGTACACCCTTGTACACACTTGTACAAGCTTGTACACACTTGTACAAGCTTGTACACACTTGTACAAGCTTGTACACACTTGTACAAGCTTGTACACACTTGTACAACATTGTACACACTTGTACAACCTTGTACACACTTGTACAACCTTGTACACACTTGTACAACCTTGTACACATTTGTACAACCTTGTACACACTTGTACAACCTTGTACACACTTGTACAACCTTGTACACACTTGTACAACCTTGTACACACTTGTACAACCTTGTACACACTTGTACAACCTTGTACACACTTGTACAACCTTGTACACACTTGTACAACCTTGTACACACTTGTACAACCTTGTACACACTTGTACAACCTTGTACACACTTGTACAGCCTTGTACACACTTGTACAGCCTTGTACACAATTGTACAACCTTGTACACACTTTTACAACCTTGTACACAATTGTACAAGGTTGTACACACTTGTACAACATTGTACACACTTGTACAACCTTGTACACACTTGTACAACCTTGTACACACTTGTACAACCTTGTACACATTTGTACAACCTTGTACACACTTGTACAACCTTGTACACACTTGTACAACCTTGTACACACTTGTACAACCTTGTACACACTTGTACAACCTTGTGCACCCTTGTACAAACTTGTACATCCATGTACACACTTGTACAACCTTGTACAAACTTGTACAAACTTGTACAAACTTGTACATCCTTGTACACGATTGTTCACCCTTGTACACACTTGTACAACCTTGTACACACTTGTACAACCTGATACACAATTGTACAACCTTGTACACACTTGTACAACCTTGTACACACTTGTACAACCTTGTACACACTTGTACAACCTTGTACACACTTGTACAACCTTGTACACACTTGTACAGCCTTGTACACAATTGTACAACCTTGTACACACTTGTACAACCTTGTACACACTTGTACAACCTTGTACACAATTGTACAGCCTTGTACACACTTGTACAACCTTGTACACACTTGTACAGCCTTGTACAAAATTGTACAACCTTGTACACACTTGTACAACCTTGTACACAATTGTACAGCCTTGTACACACTTGTACAACCTTGTACACACTTGTACATCCTCGTAAAAACTTGTACACCTTTGTACACACTTGTACAACCTTGTACAACCTTGTACACATTTGTACAGCCTTGTACAACCTTGTACACACTTGTAGAGCCTTGTAAAAACTTGTACACCCTTGTACACACATGTACAACCTTGTACACAACTTGTACAACCTTGTACACACTTGTACAACCTTGTAAAACTTGTACACATTTGTACACACTTGTACACCCTTGTACACACTTGTACAACCTTGTACAAACTTATACAATCTTGTACACACTTGTACAACCCAGTACACACTTGTACAATCTTGTACAAACTTGTACTCCCTTGTACAAACTTGTACAACCTTGTACACAATTGTAAAACCTTGTACACACTTGTACAACCTTGTACAAACTTGTACACACTTGTACAAACTTTTACATCCTTGTACACATTTGTACACCCTTGTACACACTTGTACAACCTTGTACAACCTTGTACAAACCTGTACACCCTTGTACACACTTGTACAAGCTTGTACACGATTGTACACCCTTGTACACACTTGTGCACCCTTGTACAAACTTGTACATCCATGTACACACTTGTACAACCTTGTACAAACTTCTACAAACTTGTACAAACTTGTACATCCTTGTACACGATTGTTCACCCTTGTACACACTTGTACAACCTTGTACACACTTGTACAACCTGATACACAATTGTACAACCTTGTACACACTTGTACAACCTTGTACACACTTGTACAACCTTGTACACACTTGTACAACCTTGTACACACTTGTACAACCTTGTACACACTTGTACAGCCTTGTACACAATTGTACAACCTTGTACACACTTGTACAACCTTGTACACACTTGTACAACCTTGTACACAATTGTACAGCCTTGTACACACTTGTACAACCTTGTACACACTTGTACAGCCTTGTACAAAATTGTACAACCTTGTACACACTTGTACAGCCTTGTACACAATTGTACAACCTTGTACACACTTGTACAACCTTGTACACCCTTGTACAAACTTTTACACATCGTACACACTTGTACACCCTTGTACAAACTTGTACATCCTTGTACACACTTGTACAACCTTGTACACACTTGTACAATCTTGTACACACTTGTACAGCCTTGTACACAATTGTACAACCTTGTACACACTTGTACAGCCTTGTACACAATTGTACAACCTTGTACACACTTGTACAACCTTGTACACCCTTGTACACACTTTTACTTATCGTACACACTTGTACACCCTTGTACAAACTTGTACATCCTTGTACACACTTGTACAACCTTGTACAAACTTGTACAAACTTGTACATCCTTGTACACGATTTTACACCCTTGTACACACTTGTACAACCTTGTAAAAACTTGTACAACCTTGTACACACTTGTACACCCTTGTACACACTTGTCCAAGCTTGTACACACTTGTACAACCTTGTACACACTTGTACACCCTTGTACACACATGTACAACCTTGTACACAACTTGTACAAGCTTGTACACACTTGTACAACCTTGTACACACTTGTACAACCTTGTACACAATTGTACAACCTTGTACACACTTGTACAACCTTGTACACACTTGCACAACTTTGTACACACTTGTACAGTCTTGTACACAATTGTACAACCTTGTACACACTTGTACAACCTTGTACACACTTGTACAACCTTGTACACAATTGTACAGCCTTGTACACACTTGTACAACCTTGTACACACTTGTACAGCCTTGTACACAATTGTACAACCTTGTACACACTTGTACAACCTTGTACACACTTGTACAACCTTGTACACAATTGTACAGCCTTGTACACACTTGTACACACTTGTACAACCTTGTAAAAACTTGTACGCCCTTGTACACACTTGTACAACCTTGTACAACCTTGTACACACTTGTACAGCCTTGTACACAATTGTACATACTTGTACACACTTGTACAACCTTGTACACAATTGTACAACCTCGTACACACTTATACAACCTTGTACACACTTGTACAACCTTGTACACACTTGTACAACCTTGTACACACTTGTACAACCTTTTACACACTTGTACAGCCTTGTACACAATTGTACAGCCTTGTACACAATTGTACAACCTTGTACACACTTGTACAGCCTTGTACACAATTGTACAACCTTGTACACACTTGTACAACCTTGTACACCCTTGTACACACTTTTACTTATCGTACACACTTGTACACCCTTGTACAAACTTGTACATCCTTGTACACACTTGTACAACCTTGTACAAACTTGTACATCCTTGTACACGATTTTACACCCTTGTACACACTTGTACAACCTTGTAAAAACTTGTACAACCTTGTACACACTTGTACACCCTTGTACACACTTGTACAAGCTTGTACACACTTGTACAACCATGTACACACTTGTACAACCTTGTACACACTTGTACAACCTTGTACACACTTGTACAACCTTGTACACACTTGTACAACCTTGTACACACTTGTACAACCTTGTACACACTTGTACAACCTTGTACACACTTGTACAACCTTGTACACACTTGTACAGCCTTGTACACAATTGTACAACCTTGTACACACTTGTACAGCCTTGTACACAATTGTAAAACCTTGTACACACTTGTACAACCTTGTACACCCTTGTACACACTTTTACTTATCGTACACACTTGTACACCCTTGTACAAACTTGTACATCCTTGTACACACTTGTACAACCTTGTACAAAATTGTACAAACTTGTACATCCTTGTACACGATTTTACACCCTTGTACACACTTGTACAACCTTGTAAAACTTGTACACATTTGTACACACTTGTACACCCTTGTACACACTTGTACAAGCTTGTACAAACTTATACAATCTTGTACACACTTGTACAACCCAGTACACACTTGTACAATCTTGTACAAACTTGTGATCCCTTGTACAAACTTGTACAACCTTGTACACAATTGTAAAACCTTGTACACACTTGTACAACCTTGTACAAACTTGTACACACTTGTACAAACTTTTACATCCTTGTACACATTTGTACACCCTTGTACACACTTGTACAACCTTGTACAACCTTGTACAAATCTGTACACCCTTGTACACACTTGTACAAACTTGTACACGATTGTACACCCTTGTACACACTTGTGCACCCTTGTACAAACTTGTACATCCATGTACACACTTGTACAACCTTGTACAAACTTGTACAAACTTGTACAAACTTGTACATCCTTGTACACGATTGTTCACCCTTGTACACACTTGTACAACCTTGTACACACTTGTACAACCTGATACACAATTGTACAACCTTGTACACACTTGTACAACCTTGTACACACTTGTACAACCTTGTACACACTTGTACAACCTTGTACACACTTGTACAGCCTTGTACACAATTGTACAACCTTGTACACACTTGTACAACCTTGTACACACTTGTACTACCTTGTACACAATTGTACAGCCTTGTACACACTTGTACAACCTTGTACACACTTGTACAGCCTTGTACAAAATTGTACAACCTTGTACACACTTGTACAGCCTTGTACACAATTGTACAACCTTGTACACAATTGTACAACCTTGTACACACTTGTACAACCTTGTACACCCTTGTACAAACTTTTACACATCGTACACACTTGTACACCCTTGTACAAACTTTTACATCCTTTTACACACTTGTACAACCTTGTACACACTTGTACAATCTTGTACACACTTGTACAGCCTTGTACACAATTGTACAACCTTGTACACACTTGTACAGCCTTGTACACAATTGTACAACCTTGTACACACTTGTACAACCTTGTACACCCTTGTACACACTTTTACTTATCGTACACACTTGTACACCCTTGTACAAACTTGTACATCCTTGTACACACTTGTACAACCTTGTACAAACTTGTACAAACTTGTACATCCTTGTACACGATTTTACACCCTTGTACACACTTGTACAACCTTGTAAAAACTTGTACAACCTTGTACACACTTGTACACCCTTGTACACACTTGTACAAGCTTGTACACACTTGTACAACCTTGTACACACTTGTACACCCTTGTACACACATGTACAACCTTGTACACAACTTGTACAACCTTGTACACACTTGTACAACCTTGTAAAACTTGTACACCCTTGTACAAACTTGTACACCCCTGTACACACTTGTACACATTTGTACACACTTGTACACCCTTGTACACACTTGTACAACCTTGTACAAACTTATACAATCTTGTACACACTTGTACAACCCAGTACACAACTTGTACAACCTTGTACACACTTGTACAACCTTGTAAAACTTGTACACCCTTGTACAAACTTGTACACCCCTGTACAAACTTGTACACATTTGTACACACTTGTACACCCTTGTACACACTTGTACAACCTTGTACAAACTTATACAATCTTGTACACACTTGTACAACCCAGTACACACTTGTACAATCTTGTACAAACTTGTACATCCTTGTACACGATTGTACACCCTTGTACACACTTGTACAACCTTGTACACACTTGTACAACCTTGTACACAATTGTACAACCTTGTACACACTTGTACAACCTTGTACACACTTGCACAACTTTGTACACACTTGTACAGTCTTGTACACAATTGTACAACCTTGTACACACTTGTACAACCTTGTACACACTTGTACAACCTTGTACACAATTGTACAGCCTTGTACACACTTGTACAACCTTGTACACACTTGTACAGCCTTGTACACAATTGTACAACCTTGTACACACTTGTACAACCTTGTACACACTTGTACAACCTTGTACACAATTGTACAGCCTTGTACACACTTGTACACACTTGTACAACCTTGTAAAAACTTGTACGCCCTTGTACACACTTGTACAACCTTGTACAACCTTGTACACACTTGTACAGCCTTGTACACAATTGTACATACTTGTACACACTTGTACAACCTTGTACACAATTGTACAACCTCGTACACACTTATACAACCTTGTACACACTTGTACAACCTTGTACACACTTGTACAACCTTGTACACACTTGTACAACCTTTAACACACTTGTACAGCCTTGTACACAATTGTACAGCCTTGTACACAATTGTACAACCTTGTACACACTTGTACAGCCTTGTACACAATTGTACAACCTTGTACACACTTGTACAACCTTGTACACCCTTGTACACACTTTTACTTATCGTACACACTTGTACACCCTTGTACAAACTTGTACATCCTTGTACACACTTGTACAACCTTGTACAAACTTGTACATCCTTGTACACGATTTTACACCCTTGTACACACTTGTACAACCTTGTAAAAACTTGTACAACCTTGTACACACTTGTACACCCTTGTACACACTTGTACAAGCTTGTACACACTTGTACAACCATGTACACACTTGTACAACCTTGTACACACTTGTACAACCTTGTACACACTTGTACAACCTTGTACACACTTGTACAACCTTGTACACACTTGTACAACCTTGTACACACTTGTACAACCTTGTACACACTTGTACAACCTTGTACACACTTGTACAGCCTTGTACACAATTGTACAACCTTGTACACACTTGTACAGCCTTGTACACAATTGTAAAACCTTGTACACACTTGTACAACCTTGTACACCCTTGTACACACTTTTATTTATCGTACACACTTGTACACCCTTGTACAAACTTGTACATCCTTGTACACACTTGTACAACCTTGTACAAAATTGTACAAACTTGTACATCCTTGTACACGATTTTACACCCTTGTACACACTTGTACAACCTTGTAAAAACTTGTACAACCTTGTACACACTTGTACACCCTTGTACACACTTGTACAAGCTTGTACACACTTGTACAAGCTTGTACACACTTGTACAAGGTTGTACACACTTGTACAACATTGTACACACTTGTACAACCTTGTACACACTTGTACAACCTTGTACACACTTGTACAACCTTGTACACACTTGTACAACCTTGTACACACTTGTACAACCTTGTACACATTTGTACAACCTTGTACACACTTGTACAACCTTGTACACACTTGTACAACCTTGTACACACTTGTACAACCTTGTACACACTTGTACAACCTTGTACACACTTGTACAACCTTGTACACACTTGTACAACCTTGTACACACTTGTACAACCTTTTACACACTTGTACAGCCTTGTACACAATTGTACAACCTTGTACACACTTGTACAACCATGTACACACTTGCACAACTTTGTACACACTTGTACAGTCTTGTACACAATTGTACAACCTTGTACACACTTGTACAACCTTGTACACACTTGTACAACCTTGTACACACTTGTACAACCTTGTACACAATTGTACAGCCTTGTACACACTTGTACAACCTTGTACACACTTGTACAGCCTTGTACACAATTGTACAACCTTGTACACACTTGTACAACCTTGTACACACTTGTACAACCTTGTACACAATTGTAAAGCCTTGTACACACTTGTACAACCTTGTACACACTTGTATAACCTTGTAAAAACTTGTACACCCTTGTACACACTTGTACAACCTTGTACAACCTTGTACACACTTGTACAGCCTTGTACACAATTGTACATACTTGTACACACTTGTACAACCTCGTACACAATTGTACAACCTCGTACACACTTATACAACCTTGTACACACTTGTACAACCTTGTACACACTTGTACAACCTTGTACACACTTGTACAACCTTGTACACACTTGTATAACCTTGTACACACTTGTACAACCTTTTACACACTTGTACAGCCTTGTACACAATTGTACAACCTTGTACACACTTGTACAGCCTTGTACACAATTGTACAACTTTGTACACACTTGTACAACCTTGTACACCCTTGTACACACTTTTACTTATCGTACACACTTGTACACCCTTGTACAAACTTGTACATCCTTGTACACACTTGTACAACCTTGTACAAACTTGTACATCCTTGTACAAACTTGTACATCCTTGTACACGATTTTACACCCTTGTACACACTTGTACAACCTTGTAAAAACTTGTACAACCTTGTACACACTTGTACACCCTTGTACACACTTGTACAAGCTTGTACACACTTTTACAACCATGTACACACTTGTACAACCTTGTACACACTTGTACAACCTTGTACACACTTGTACAACCTTGTACACACTTGTACAACCTTGTAAAACTTGTACACATTTGTACACACTTGTACACCCTTGTACACACTTGTACAACCTTGTACAAACTTATACAATCTTGTACACACTTGTACAACCCAGTACACACTTGTACAATCTTGTACACACTTGTACAACCCAGTACACACTTGTACAATCTTGTACAAACTTGTGATCCCTTGTACAAACTTGTACAACCTTGTACACAATTGTAAAACCTTGTACACACTTGTACAACCTTGTACAAACTTGTACACACTTGTACAAACTTTTACATCCTTGTACACATTTGTACACCCTTGTACACACTTGTACAACCTTGTACAACCTTGTACAAACCTGTACACCCTTGTACACACTTGTACAAGCTTGTACACGATTGTACACCCTTGTACACACTTGTGCACCCTTGTACAAACTTGTACATCCATGTACACACTTGTACAACCTTGTACAAACTTGTACAAACTTGTACAAACTTGTACATCCTTGTACACGATTGTTCACCCTTGTACACACTTGTACAACCTTGTACACACTTGTACAACCTGATACACAATTGTACAACCTTGTACACACTTGTACAACCTTGTACACACTTGTACAACCTTGTACACACTTGTACAACCTTGTACACACTTGTACAACCTTGTACACACTTGTACAGCCTTGTACACAATTGTACAACCTTGTACACACTTGTACAACCTTGTACACACTTGTACAACCTTGTACACAATTGTACAGCCTTGTACACACTTGTACAACCTTGTACACACTTGTACAAGCTTGTACAAACTTATACAATCTTGTACACACTTGTACAACCCAGTACACACTTGTACAATCTTGTACAAACTTGTGATCCCTTGTACAAACTTGTACAACCTTGTACACAATTGTAAAACCTTGTACACACTTGTACAACCTTGTACAAACTTGTACACACTTGTACAAACTTTTACATCCTTGTACACATTTGTACACCCTTGTACACACTTGTACAACCTTGTACAACCTTGTACAAACCTGTACACCCTTGTACACACTTGTACAAACTTGTACACGATTGTACACCCTTGTACATACTTGTGCACCCTTGTACAAACTTGTACATCCATGTACACACTTGTACAACCTTGTACAAACTTGTACAAACTTGTACAAACTTGTACATCCTTGTACACGATTGTTCACCCTTGTACACACTTGTACAACCTTGTACACACTTGTACAACCTGATACACAATTGTACAACCTTGTACACACTTGTACAACCTTGTACACACTTGTACAACCTTGTACACACTTGTACAACCTTGTACACACTTGTACAGCCTTGTACACAATTGTACAACCTTGTACACACTTGTACAACCTTGTACACACTTGTACAACCTTGTACACAATTGTACAGCCTTGTACACACTTGTACAACCTTGTACACACTTGTACAGCCTTGTACAAAATTGTACAACCTTGTACACACTTGTACAGCCTTGTACACAATTGTACAACCTTGTACACAATTGTACAACCTTGTACACACTTGTACAACCTTGTACACCCTTGTACAAACTTTTACACATCGTACACACTTGTACACCCTTGTACAAACTTTTACATCCTTTTACACACTTGTACAACCTTGTACACACTTGTACAATCTTGTACACACTTGTACAGCCTTGTACACAATTGTACAACCTTGTACACACTTGTACAGTCTTGTACACAATTGTACAACCTTGTACACACTTGTACAACCTTGTACACACTTGTACAACCTTGTACACAATTGTACAGCCTTGTACACACTTGTACAACCTTGTACACACTTGTACAGCCTTGTACACAATTGTACAACCTTGTACACACTTGTACAACCTTGTACACACTTGTACAACCTTGTACACAATTGTACAGCCTTGTACACACTTGTACACACTTGTACAACCTTGTAAAAACTTGTACGCCCTTGTACACACTTGTACAACCTTGTACAACCTTGTACACACTTGTACAGCCTTGTACACAATTGTACATACTTGTACACACTTGTACAACCTTGTACACAATTGTACAACCTCGTACACACTTATACAACCTTGTACACACTTGTACAACCTTGTACACACTTGTACAACCTTGTACACACTTGTACAACCTTTAACACACTTGTACAGCCTTGTACACAATTGTACAGCCTTGTACACAATTGTACAACCTTGTACACACTTGTACAGCCTTGTACACAATTGTACAACCTTGTACACACTTGTACAACCTTGTACACCCTTGTACACACTTTTACTTATCGTACACACTTGTACACCCTTGTACAAACTTGTACATCCTTGTACACACTTGTACAACCTTGTACAAACTTGTACATCCTTGTACACGATTTTAAACCCTTGTACACACTTGTACAACCTTGTAAAAACTTGCACAACCTTGTACACACTTGTACACCCTTGTACACACTTGTACAAGCTTGTACACACTTGTACAACCATGTACACACTTGTACAACCTTGTACACACTTGTACAACCTTGTACACACTTGTACAACCTTGTACACACTTGTACAACCTTGTACACACTTGTACAACCTTGTACACACTTGTACAACCTTGTACACACTTGTACAACCTTGTACACACTTGTACAGCCTTGTACACAATTGTACAACCTTGTACACACTTGTACAGCCTTGTACACAATTGTAAAACCTTGTACACACTTGTACAACCTTGTACACCCTTGTACACACTTTTACTTATCGTACACACTTGTACACCCTTGTACAAACTTGTACATCCTTGTACACACTTGTACAACCTTGTACAAAATTGTACAAACTTGTACATCCTTGTACACGATTTTACACCCTTGTACACACTTGTACAACCTTGTAAAAACTTGTACAACCTTGTACACACTTGTACACCCTTGTACACACTTGTACAAGCTTGTACACACTTGTACAAGCTTGTACACACTTGTACAAGGTTGTACACACTTGTACAACATTGTACACACTTGTACAACCTTGTACACACTTGTACAACCTTGTACACACTTGTACAACCTTGTACACACTTGTACAACCTTGTACACACTTGTACAACCTTGTACACATTTGTACAACCTTGTACACACTTGTACAACCTTGTACACACTTGTACAACCTTGTACACACTTGTACAACCTTGTACACACTTGTACAACCTTGTACACACTTGTACAACCTTGTACACACTTGTACAACCTTGTACACACTTGTACAACCTTTTACACACTTGTACAGCCTTGTACACAATTGTACAACCTTGTACACACTTGTACAACCTTGTACACACTTGCACAACTTTGTACACACTTGTACAGTCTTGTACACAATTGTACAACCTTGTACACACTTGTACAACCTTGTACACACTTGTACAACCTTGTACACACTTGTACAACCTTGTACACAATTGTACAGCCTTGTACACACTTGTACAACCTTGTACACACTTGTACAGCCTTGTACACAATTGTACAACCTTGTACACACTTGTACAACCTTGTACACACTTGTACAACCTTGTACACACTTGTACAACCTTGTACACACTTGTACAACCTTGTACACACTTGTACAGCCTTGTACACAATTGTACAACCTTGTACACACTTGTACAGCCTTGTACACAATTGTAAAACCTTGTACACACTTGTACAACCTTGTACACCCTTGTACACACTTTTACTTATCGTACACACTTGTACACCTTTGTACAAACTTGTACATCCTTGTACACACTTGTACAACCTTGTACAAAATTGTACAAACTTGTACATCCTTGTACACGATTTTACACCCTTGTACACACTTGTACAACCTTGTAAAAACTTGTACAACCTTGTACACACTTGTACACCCTTGTACACACTTGTACAAGCTTGTACACACTTGTACAAGCTTGTACACACTTGTACAAGGTTGTACACACTTGTACAACATTGTACACACTTGTACAACCTTGTACACACTTGTACAACCTTGTACACACTTGTACAACCTTGTACACACTTGTACAACCTTGTACACACTTGTACAACCTTGTACACATTTGTACAACCTTGTACACACTTGTACAACCTTGTACACACTTGTACAACCTTGTACACACTTGTACAACCTTGTACACACTTGTACAACCTTGTACACACTTGTACAACCTTGTACACACTTGTACAACCTTGTACACACTTGTACAACCTTTTACACACTTGTACAGCCTTGTACACAATTGTACAACCTTGTACACACTTGTACAACCTTGTACACACTTGCACAACTTTGTACACACTTGTACAGTCTTGTACACAATTGTACAACCTTGTACACACTTGTACAACCTTGTACACACTTGTACAACCTTGTACACACTTGTACAACCTTGTACACAATTGTACAGCCTTGTACACACTTGTACAACCTTGTACACACTTGTACAGCCTTGTACACAATTGTACAACCTTGTACACAATTGTAAAGCCTTGTACACACTTGTACAACCTTGTACACACTTGTACAGTCTTGTACACAATTGTACAACCTTGTACACACTTGTACAACCTTGTACACACTTGTACAACCTTGTACACAATTGTAAAGCCTTGTACACACTTGTACAACCTTGTACACACTTGTATAACCTTGTAAAAACTTGTACACCCTTGTACACACTTGTACAACCTTGTACAACCTTGTACACACTTGTACAGCCTTGTACACAATTGTACATACTTGTACACACTTGTACAACCTCGTACACAATTGTACAACCTCGTACACACTTATACAACCTTGTACACACTTGTACAACCTTGTACACACTTGTACAACCTTGTACACACTTGTACAACCTTGTACACACTTGTATAACCTTGTACACACTTGTACAACCTTTTACACACTTGTACAGCCTTGTACACAATTGTACAACCTTGTACACACTTGTACAGCCTTGTACACAATTGTACAACTTTGTACACACTTGTACAACCTTGTACACCCTTGTACACACTTTTACTTATCGTACACACTTGTACACCCTTGTACAAACTTGTACATCCTTGTACACACTTGTACAACCTTGTACAAACTTGTACATCCTTGTACAAACTTGTACATCCTTGTACACGATTTTACACCCTTGTACACACTTGTACAACCTTGTAAAAACTTGTACAACCTTGTACACACTTGTACACCCTTGTACACACTTGTACAAGCTTGTACACACTTTTACAACCATGTACACACTTGTACAACCTTGTACACACTTGTACAACCTTGTACACACTTGTACAACCTTGTACACACTTGTACAACCTTGTAAAACTTGTACACATTTGTACACACTTGTACACCCTTGTACACACTTGTACAACCTTGTACAAACTTATACAATCTTGTACACACTTGTACAACCCAGTACACACTTGTACAATCTTGTACACACTTGTACAACCCAGTACACACTTGTACAATCTTGTACAAACTTGTGATCCCTTGTACAAACTTGTACAACCTTGTACACAATTGTAAAACCTTGTACACACTTGTACAACCTTGTACAAACTTGTACACACTTGTACAAACTTTTACATCCTTGTACACATTTGTACACCCTTGTACACACTTGTACAACCTTGTACAACCTTGTACAAACCTGTACACCCTTGTACACACTTGTACAAGCTTGTACACGATTGTACACCCTTGTACACACTTGTGCACCCTTGTACAAACTTGTACATCCATGTACACACTTGTACAACCTTGTACAAACTTGTACAAACTTGTACAAACTTGTACATCCTTGTACACGATTGTTCACCCTTGTACACACTTGTACAACCTTGTACACACTTGTACAACCTGATACACAATTGTACAACCTTGTACACACTTGTACAACCTTGTACACACTTGTACAACCTTGTACACACTTGTACAACCTTGTACACACTTGTACAACCTTGTACACACTTGTACAGCCTTGTACACAATTGTACAACCTTGTACACACTTGTACAACCTTGTACACACTTGTACAACCTTGTACACAATTGTACAGCCTTGTACACACTTGTACAACCTTGTACACACTTGTACAGCCTTGTACAAAATTGTACAACCTTGTACACACTTGTACAGCCTTGTACACAATTGTACAACCTTGTACACACTTGTACAACCTTGTACACCCTTGTACAAACTTTTACACATCGTACACACTTGTACACCCTTGTACAAACTTTTACATCCTTGTACACACTTGTACAACCTTGTACACACTTGTACAATCTTGTACACACTTGTACAGCCTTGTACACAATTGTACAACCTTGTACACACTTGTACAGCCTTGTACACAATTGTACAACCTTGTACACACTTGTACAACCTTGTACACCCTTGTACACACTTTTACTTATCGTACACACTTGTACACCCTTGTACAAACTTGTACATCCTTGTACACACTTGTACAACCTTGTACAAACTTGTACAAACTTGTACATCCTTGTACACGATTTTACACCCTTGTACACACTTATACAACCTTGTAAAAACTTGTACAACCTTGTACACACTTGTTCACCCTTGTACACACTTGTACAAGCTTGTACACACTTGTACAACCTTGTACACACTTGTACACCCTTGTACACACATGTACAACCTTGTACACAACTTGTACAACCTTGTACACACTTGTACAACCTTGTAAAACTTGTACACCCTTGTACAAACTTGTACACCCCTGTACACACTTGTACACATTTGTACACACTTGTACACCCTTGTACACACTTGTACAACCTTGTACAAACTTATACAATCTTGTACACACTTGTACAACCCAGTACACAACTTGTACAACCTTGTACACACTTGTACAACCTTGTAAAACTTGTACACCCTTGTACAAACTTGTACACCCCTGTACAAACTTGTACACATTTGTACACACTTGTACACCCTTGTACACACTTGTACAACCTTGTACAAACTTATACAATCTTGTACACACTTGTACAACCCAGTACACACTTGTACAATCTTGTACAAACTTGTACATCCTTGTACACGATTGTACACCCTTGTACACACTTGTACAACCTTGTACACACTTGTACAACCTTGTACACAATTGTACAACCTTGTACACACTTGTACAACCTTGTACACACTTGCACAACTTTGTACACACTTGTACAGTCTTGTACACAATTGTACAACCTTGTACACACTTGTACAACCTTGTACACACTTGTACAACCTTGTACACAATTGTACAGCCTTGTACACACTTGTACAACCTTGTACACACTTGTACAGCCTTGTACACAATTGTACAACCTTGTACACACTTGTACAACCTTGTACACACTTGTACAACCTTGTACACAATTGTACAGCCTTGTACACACTTGTACACACTTGTACAACCTTGTAAAAACTTGTACGCCCTTGTACACACTTGTACAACCTTGTACAACCTTGTACACACTTGTACAGCCTTGTACACAATTGTACATACTTGTACACACTTGTACAACCTTGTACACACTTGTACAACCTTGTACACACTTGTACAACCTTGTACACACTTGTACAACCTTGTACACACTTGTACAACCTTTTACACACTTGTACAGCCTTGTACACAATTGTACAACCTTGTACACACTTGTACAACCTTGTACACACTTGCACAACTTTGTACACACTTGTACAGTCTTGTACACAATTGTACAACCTTGTACACACTTGTACAACCTTGTACACACTTGTACAACCTTGTACACACTTGTACAACCTTGTACACAATTGTACAGCCTTGTACACACTTGTACAACCTTGTACACACTTGTACAGCCTTGTACACAATTGTACAACCTTGTACACACTTGTACAACCTTGTACACACTTGTACAACCTTGTACACAATTGTAAAGCCTTGTACACACTTGTACAACCTTGTACACACTTGTATAACCTTGTAAAAACTTGTACACCCTTGTACACACTTGTACAACCTTGTACAACCTTGTACACACTTGTACAGCCTTGTACACAATTGTACATACTTGTACACACTTGTACAACCTCGTACAAAATTGTACAACCTCGTACACACTTATACAACCTTGTACACACTTGTACAACCTTGTACACACTTGTACAACCTTGTACACACTTGTACAACCTTGTACACACTTGTATAACCTTGTACACACTTGTACAACCTTTTACACACTTGTACAGCCTTGTACACAATTGTACAACCTTGTACACACTTGTACAGCCTTGTACACAATTGTACAACTTTGTACACACTTGTACAACCTTGTACACCCTTGTACACACTTTTACTTATCGTACACACTTGTACACCCTTGTACAAACTTGTACATCCTTGTACACACTTGTACAACCTTGTACAAACTTGTACATCCTTGTACAAACTTGTACATCCTTGTACACGATTTTACACCCTTGTACACACTTGTACAACCTTGTAAAAACTTGTACAACCTTGTACACACTTGTACACCCTTGTACACACTTGTACAAGCTTGTACACACTTTTACAACCATGTACACACTTGTACAACCTTGTACACACTTGTACAACCTTGTACACACTTGTACAACCTTGTACACACTTGTACAACCTTGTAAAACTTGTACACATTTGTACACACTTGTACACCCTTGTACACACTTGTACAACCTTGTACAAACTTATACAATCTTGTACACACTTGTACAACCCAGTACACACTTGTACAATCTTGTACACACTTGTACAACCCAGTACACACTTGTACAATCTTGTACAAACTTGTGATCCCTTGTACAAACTTGTACAACCTTGTACACAATTGTAAAACCTTGTACACACTTGTACAACCTTGTACAAACTTGTACACACTTGTACAAACTTTTACATCCTTGTACACATTTGTACACCCTTGTACACACTTGTACAACCTTGTACAACCTTGTACAAACCTGTACACCCTTGTACACACTTGTACAAGCTTGTACACGATTGTACACCCTTGTACACACTTGTGCACCCTTGTACAAACTTGTACATCCATGTACACACTTGTACAACCTTGTACAAACTTGTACAAACTTGTACAAACTTGTACATCCTTGTACACGATTGTTCACCCTTGTACACACTTGTACAACCTTGTACACACTTGTACAACCTGATACACAATTGTACAACCTTGTACACACTTGTACAACCTTGTACACACTTGTACAACCTTGTACACACTTGTACAACCTTGTACACACTTGTACAACCTTGTACACACTTGTACAGCCTTGTACACAATTGTACAACCTTGTACACACTTGTACAACCTTGTACACACTTGTACAACCTTGTACACAATTGTACAGCCTTGTACACACTTGTACAACCTTGTACACACTTGTACAGCCTTGTACAAAATTGTACAACCTTGTACACACTTGTACAGCCTTGTACACAATTGTACAACCTTGTACACACTTGTACAACCTTGTACACCCTTGTACAAACTTTTACACATCGTACACACTTGTACACCCTTGTACAAACTTTTACATCCTTGTACACACTTGTACAACCTTGTACACACTTGTACAATCTTGTACACACTTGTACAGCCTTGTACACAATTGTACAACCTTGTACACACTTGTACAGCCTTGTACACAATTGTACAACCTTGTACACACTTGTACAACCTTGTACACCCTTGTACACACTTTTACTTATCGTACACACTTGTACACCCTTGTACAAACTTGTACATCCTTGTACACACTTGTACAACCTGTACAAACTTGTACAAACTTGTACATCCTTGTACACGATTTTACACCCTTGTACACACTTGTACAACCTTGTAAAAACTTGTACAACCTTGTACACACTTGTTCACCCCTTGTACACACTTGTACAAGCTTGTACACACTTGTACAACCTTGTACACACTTGTACACCCTTGTACACACATGTACAACCTTGTACACAACTTGTACAACCTTGTACACACTTGTACAACCTTGTAAAACTTGTACACCCTTGTACAAACTTGTACACCCCTGTACACACTTGTACACATTTGTACACACTTGTACACCCTTGTACACACTTGTACAACCTTGTACAAACTTATACAATCTTGTACACACTTGTACAACCCAGTACACAACTTGTACAACCTTGTACACACTTGTACAACCTTGTAAAACTTGTACACCCTTGTACAAACTTGTACACCCCTGTACAAACTTGTACACATTTGTACACACTTGTACACCCTTGTACACACTTGTACAACCTTGTACAAACTTATACAATCTTGTACACACTTGTACAACCCAGTACACACTTGTACAATCTTGTACAAACTTGTACATCCTTGTACACGATTGTACACCCTTGTACACACTTGTACAACCTTGTACACACTTGTACAACCTTGTACACAATTGTACAACCTTGTACACACTTGTACAACCTTGTACACACTTGCACAACTTTGTACACACTTGTACAGTCTTGTACACAATTGTACAACCTTGTACACACTTGTACAACCTTGTACACACTTGTACAACCTTGTACACAATTGTACAGCCTTGTACACACTTGTACAACCTTGTACACACTTGTACAGCCTTGTACACAATTGTACAACCTTGTACACACTTGTACAACCTTGTACACACTTGTACAACCTTGTACACAATTGTACAGCCTTGTACACACTTGTACACACTTGTACAACCTTGTAAAAACTTGTACGCCCTTGTACACACTTGTACAACCTTGTACAACCTTGTACACACTTGTACAGCCTTGTACACAATTGTACATACTTGTACACACTTGTACAACCTTGTACACAATTGTACAACCTCGTACACACTTATACAACCTTGTACACACTTGTACAACCTTGTACACACTTGTACAACCTTGTACACACTTGTACAACCTTTTACACACTTGTACAGCCTTGTACACAATTGTACAGCCTTGTACACAATTGTACAACCTTGTACACACTTGTACAGCCTTGTACACAATTGTACAACCTTGTACACACTTGTACAACCTTGTACACCCTTGTACACACTTTTACTTATCGTACACACTTGTACACCCTTGTACAAACTTGTACATCCTTGTACACACTTGTACAACCTTGTACAAACTTGTATATCCTTGTACACGATTTTACACCCTTGTACACACTTGTACAACCTTGTAAAAACTTGTACAACCTTGTACACACTTGTACACCCTTGTACACACTTGTACAAGCTTGTACACACTTGTACAACCATGTACACACTTGTACAACCTTGTACACACTTGTACAACCATGTACACACTTGTACAACCTTGTACACACTTGTACAACCTTGTACACACTTGTACAACCTTGTACACACTTGTACAACCTTGTACACACTTGTACAACCTTGTACACACTTGTACAACCTTGTACACACTTGTACAGCCTTGTACACAATTGTACAACCTTGTACACACTTGTACAGCCTTGTACACAATTGTAAAACCTTGTACACACTTGTACAACCTTGTACACCCTTGTACACACTTTTACTTATCGTACACACTTGTACACCCTTGTACAAACTTGTACATCCTTGTACACACTTGTACAACCTTGTACAAAATTGTACAAACTTGTACATCCTTGTACAACGATTTTACACCCTTGTACACACTTGTACAACCTTGTAAAAACTTGTACAACCTTGTACACACTTGTACACCCTTGTACACACTTGTACAAGCTTGTACACACTTGTACAACCTTGTACACACTTGTACAACCTTGTACACATTTGTACAACCTTGTACACACTTGTACAACCTTGTACACACTTGTACAACCTTGTACACACTTGTACAACCTTGTACACACTTGTACAACCTTGTACACACTTGTACAACCTTGTACACACTTGTACAACCTTGTACACACTTGTACAACCTTGTACACACTTGTACAACCTTGTACACACTTGTACAACCTTGTACACACTTGTACAGCCTTGTACACACTTGTACAGCCTTGTACACAATTGTACAACCTTGTACACACTTGTACAACCTTGTACACAATTGTACAAGGTTGTACACACTTGTACAACATTGTACACACTTGTACAACCTTGTACACACTTGTACAACCTTGTACACACTTGTACAACCTTGTACACATTTGTACAACCTTGTACACACTTGTACAACCTTGTACACACTTGTACAACCTTGTACACACTTGTACAACCTTGTACACACTTGTACAACCTTGTGCACCCTTGTACAAACTTGTACATCCATGTACACACTTGTACAACCTTGTACAAACTTGTACAAACTTGTACAAACTTGTACATCCTTGTACACGATTGTTCACCCTTGTACACACTTGTACAACCTTGTACACACTTGTACAACCTGATACACAATTGTACAACCTTGTACACACTTGTACAACCTTGTACACACTTGTACAACCTTGTACACACTTGTACAACCTTGTACACACTTGTACAACCTTGTACACACTTGTACAGCCTTGTACACAATTGTACAACCTTGTACACACTTGTACAACCTTGTACACACTTGTACAACCTTGTACACAATTGTACAGCCTTGTACACACTTGTACAACCTTGTACACACTTGTACAGCCTTGTACAAAATTGTACAACCTTGTACACACTTGTACAACCTTGTACACAATTGTACAGCCTTGTACACACTTGTACAACCTTGTACACACTTGTACATCCTCGTAAAAACTTGTACACCTTTGTACACACTTGTACAACCTTGTACAACCTTGTACACATTTGTACAGCCTTGTACAACCTTGTACACACTTGTAGAGCCTTGTAAAAACTTGTACACCCTTGTACACACATGTACAACCTTGTACACAACTTGTACAACCTTGTACACACTTGTACAACCTTGTAAAACTTGTACACATTTGTACACACTTGTACACCCTTGTACACACTTGTACAACCTTGTACAAACTTATACAATCTTGTACACACTTGTACAACCCAGTACACACTTGTACAATCTTGTACAAACTTGTACTCCCTTGTACAAACTTGTACAACCTTGTACACAATTGTAAAACCTTGTACACACTTGTACAACCTTGTACAAACTTGTACACACTTGTACAAACTTTTACATCCTTGTACACATTTGTACACCCTTGTACACACTTGTACAACCTTGTACAACCTTGTACAAACCTGTACACCCTTGTACACACTTGTACAAGCTTGTACACGATTGTACACCCTTGTACACACTTGTGCACCCTTGTACAAACTTGTACATCCATGTACACACTTGTACAACCTTGTACAAACTTCTACAAACTTGTACAAACTTGTACATCCTTGTACACGATTGTTCACCCTTGTACACACTTTGTACAACCTTGTACACACTTGTACAACCTGATACACAATTGTACAACCTTGTACACACTTGTACAACCTTGTACACACTTGTACAACCTTGTACACACTTGTACAACCTTGTACACACTTGTACAACCTTGTACACACTTGTACAGCCTTGTACACAATTGTACAACCTTGTACACACTTGTACAACCTTGTACACACTTGTACAACCTTGTACACAATTGTACAGCCTTGTACACACTTGTACAACCTTGTACACACTTGTACAGCCTTGTACAAAATTGTACAACCTTGTACACACTTGTACAGCCTTGTACACAATTGTACAACCTTGTACACACTTGTACAACCTTGTACACCCTTGTACAAACTTTTACACATCGTACACACTTGTATACCCTTGTACAAACTTGTACATCCTTGTACACACTTGTACAACCTTGTACACACTTGTACAATCTTGTACACACTTGTACAGCCTTGTACACAATTGTACAACCTTGTACACACTTGTACAGCCTTGTACACAATTGTACAACCTTGTACACACTTGTACAACCTTGTACACCCTTGTACACACTTTTACTTATCGTACACACTTGTACACCCTTGTACAAACTTGCACATCCTTGTACACACTTGTACAACCTTGTACAAACTTGTACAAACTTGTACATCCTTGTACACGATTTTACACCCTTGTACACACTTGTACAACCTTGTAAAAACTTGTACAACCTTGTACACACTTGTACACCCTTGTACACACTTGTACAAGCTTGTACAAGTACTTGTACAACTTGTACA
>NW_026543349.1:0-33246 GCF_028750875.1 Macrosteles quadrilineatus | reverse complement strand
GCTACAGTACCATTCTGGGGGAGAGAGGAGTTACCGTGTCTGGGGGCCAGAAACAGAGGATAGCTATCGCCCGCGCTCTACTGAAAATCCCATCCATCCTCATACTAGACGAGGCTACCAGGTCAGTTGCAAGGGAATGACTTGATCGTAAAACATGTTAAAATGTAACATGTAAAAATGTAACATGTGGAAATATAAGAAGTTAAAATGTAACATGTTAAAATGTAACGTGTTAAAATGTAACATTTTAAAATGTAACATGCTTATATTAAAATGTAACATGTAAAAATGTAACATGTAAAATTGTAACCTTTTAAAATGTAACATGCTTAAAGGTAACTTGTTAAAATGTAACACATTAAAAACGTTATGAGTACTGGTATGAGTAAAAGTTTTTATGTCAGCTTGGTGGTTGAGTGATTATAGTACTGCTTTACTCGCCTTGTAATTAGAAGGTAGCTGGTTTGATTCTATGTTACTTTGTTTGTATTACCTGTCACTAGTTTGGTATTACTAATTTAATTAATCTTTGTCACAGGTGTACGAGGCTGCTGGGCTGGCCAATGCTGAAAGTTTTATCCGACAGTTCCCTGATGGCTACAGTACCATTCTGGGGGAGAGAGGAGTTACCGTGTCTGGGGGCCAGAAACAGAGGATAGCTATCGCCCGCGCTCTACTGAAAATCCCATCCATCCTCATACTAGACGAGGCTACCAGGTCAGTTGCAAGGGAATGACTTGATCGTAAAACATGTTAAAATGTAACATGTAAAAATGTAACATGTGGAAATGTAAGAAGTTAAAATGTAACATGTTAAAATGTAACGTGTTAAAATGTAACATTTTAAAATGTAGTATGCTTAAATGTAACGTGTTAAAATGTAACATATTAAAATGTAACATGTAAAAATGTAACATGTAAAATTGTAACCTTTTAAAATGTAACATGCTTAAAGGTAACTTGTTAAAATGTAACATATTAAAAACGTTATGAGTACTGGTATGAGTAAAAGTTTTTTATGTCAGCTTGGTGGTTGAGTGATTATAGTACTGCTGTATTCAGAAGGTAGCTGGTTTGATTTTATGTTACTTTGTTTGTATTACCTGTCACTAGTTTGGTATTACTAATTTAATTAATCTTTGTCACAGGTGTACGAGGCTGCTGGGCTGGCCAATGCTGACAGTTTTATCCGACAGTTCCCTGATGGCTACAGTACCATTCTGGGGGAGAGAGGAGTTACCGTGTCTGGGGGCCAGAAACAGAGGATAGCTATCGCCCGCGCTCTACTGAAAATCCCATCCATCCTCATACTAGACGAGGCTACCAGGTCAGTTGCAAGGGAATGACTTGATCGTAAAACATGTTAAAATGTAACATGTAAAAATGTAACATGTGGAAATATAAGAAGTTAAAATGTAACATGTTAAAATGTAACGTGTTAAAATGTAACATTTTAAAATGTAACATGCTTAAATGTAACGTGTTAAAATGTAACATATTAAAATGTAACATGTAAAAATGTAACATGTAAAATTGTAACCTTTTAAAATGTAACATGCTTAAAGGTAACTTGTTAAAATGTAACATATTAAAAACGTTATGAGTACTGGTATGAGTAAAAGTTTTTTATGTCAGCTTGGTGGTTGAGTGATTATAGTACTGCTGTATTCAGAAGGTAGCTGGTTTGATTTTATGTTACTTTGTTTGTATTACCTGTCACTAGTTTGGTATTACTAATTTAATTAATCTTTGTCACAGGTGTACGAGGCTGCTGGGCTGGCCAATGCTGACAGTTTTATCCGACAGTTCCCTGATGGCTACAGTACCATTCTGGGGGAGAGAGGAGTTACCGTGTCTGGGGGCCAGAAACAGAGAATAGCTATCGCCCGCGCTCTACTGAAAATCCCATCCATCCTCATACTAGACGAGGCTACCAGGTCAGTTGCAAGGGAAAGACTTGATCATAAAAAATGTTAAAATGTAACATGTAAATATGTAAAATGTAAAAATGTAGAAGAAGACGACGACGACGACGACGATAAGAAGTTAAAATGTAACATGTTAAAATGTAACGTGTTAAAATGTAACATTTTAAAATGTAACATTTTAAAATGTAACATGCTTAAATGTAACTTGTTAAAATGTAACATATTAAAATGTAACATTAAACATTAACATTAAACATTAACATTAACATTAACATTAAAATGACGACGACGACGACGACGACGACGACGACGACGACGACGACGACGACGACGACGACGACGACGACGACGACGACGACGACGACGACGACGACGACGACGACGACGACGACGACGACGACGACGACGACGACGACGACGACGACGACGACGACGACGACGACGACGACGACGACGACGACGACGACGACGACGACGACGACGACGACGACGACGACGACGACGACGACGACGACGACGACGACGACGACGACGACGACGACGACGACGACGACGACGACGACGACGACGACGACGACGACGACGACGACGACGACGACGACGACGACGACGACGACGACGACGACGACGACGACGACGACGACGACGACGACGACGACGACGACGACGACGACGACGACGACGACGACGACGACGACGACGACGACGACGACGACGACGACGACGACGACGACGACGACGACGACGACGACGACGACGACGACGACGACGACGACGACGACGACGACGACGACGACGACGACGACGACGACGACGACGACGACGACGACGACGACGACGACGACGACGACGACGACGACGACGACGACGACGACGACGACGACGACGACGACGACGACGACGACGACGACGACGACGACGACGACGACGACGACGACGACGACGACGACGACGACGACGACGACGACGACGACGACGACGACGACGACGACGACGACGACGACGACGACGACGACGACGACGACGACGACGACGACGACGACGACGACGACGACGACGACGACGACGACGACGACGACGATGATTTTTATGTCAGCTTGACGATTTTTATGTCAGCTTGGTGGTTGAGTGATTATAGTACTGCTGTACTCGCCTTGTAATCAGAAGGTAGCTGGTTTGATTCTATGTTACTTTGTTTGTATTACCTGTCAAAATCCCATCCATCCTCATACTAGACGAGGCTACCAAGTCAGTTGCAAGGGAATGACTTGATCGTAAAACATGTCAAAATGTAACATGTAAAAATGTAACATGTGGAAATATAAGAAGTTAAAATGTAACATGTTAAAATGTAACGTGTTAAAATGTAACATTTTAAAATGTAACATGCTTAAATGTAACTTGTTAAAATGTAACATATTAAAATGTAACATGTAAAAATGTAACATGTAAAATTGTAACCTTTTAAAATGTAACATGCTTAAAGGTAACTTGTTAAAATGTAACATATTAAAAACGTTATGAGTACTGGTATGAGTAAAAGATTTTATGTCAGCTTGGTGGTTGAGTGATTATAGTACTGCTGTATTCAGAAGGTAGCTGGTTTGATTTTATGTTACTTTGTTTGTATTACCTGTCACTAGTTTGGTATTACTAATTTAATTAATCTTTGTCACAGGTGTACGAGGCTGCTGGGCTGGCCAATGCTGACAGTTTTATCCGACAGTTCCCTGATGGCTACAGTACCATTCTGGGGGAGAGAGGAGTTACCGTGTCTGGGGGCCAGAAACAGAGGATAGCTATCGCCCGCGCTCTACTGAAAATCCCATCCATCCTCATACTAGACGAGGCTACCAGGTCAGTTGCAAGGGAATGACTTGATCGTAAAACATGTTAAAATGTAACATGTAAAAATGTAACATGTGGAAATATAAGAAGTTAAAATGTAACATGTTAAAATGTAACGTGTTAAAATGTAACATTTTAAAATGTAACATGCTTATATTAAAATGTAACATGTAAAAATGTAACATGTAAAATTGTAACCTTTTAAAATGTAACATGCTTAAAGGTAACTTGTTAAAATGTAACACATTAAAAACGTTATGAGTACTGGTATGAGTAAAAGTTTTTATGTCAGCTTGGTGGTTGAGTGATTATAGTACTGCTTTACTCGCCTTGTAATTAGAAGGTAGCTGGTTTGATTCTATGTTACTTTGTTTGTATTACCTGTCACTAGTTTGGTATTACTAATTTAATTAATCTTTGTCACAGGTGTACGAGGCTGCTGGGCTGGCCAATGCTGAAAGTTTTATCCGACAGTTCCCTGATGGCTACAGTACCATTCTGGGGGAGAGAGGAGTTACCGTGTCTGGGGGCCAGAAACAGAGGATAGCTATCGCCCGCGCTCTACTGAAAATCCCATCCATCCTCATACTAGACGAGGCTACCAGGTCAGTTGCAAGGGAATGACTTGATCGTAAAACATGTTAAAATGTAACATGTAAAAATGTAACATGTGGAAATGTAAGAAGTTAAAATGTAACATGTTAAAATGTAACGTGTTAAAATGTAACATTTTAAAATGTAGTATGCTTAAATGTAACGTGTTAAAATGTAACATATTAAAATGTAACATGTAAAAATGTAACATGTAAAATTGTAACCTTTTAAAATGTAACATGCTTAAAGGTAACTTGTTAAAATGTAACATATTAAAAACGTTATGAGTACTGGTATGAGTAAAAGTTTTTTATGTCAGCTAGTGGTTGAGTGATTATAGTACTGCTGTATTCAGAAGGTAGCTGGTTTGATTTTATGTTACTTTGTTTGTATTACCTGTCACTAGTTTGGTATTACTAATTTAATTAATCTTTGTCACAGGTGTACGAGGCTGCTGGGCTGGCCAATGCTGACAGTTTTATCCGACAGTTCCCTGATGGCTACAGTACCATTCTGGGGGAGAGAGGAGTTACCGTGTCTGGGGGCCAGAAACAGAGGATAGCTATCGCCCGCGCTCTACTGAAAATCCCATCCATCCTCATACTAGACGAGGCTACCAGGTCAGTTGCAAGGGAATGACTTGATCGTAAAACATGTTAAAATGTAACATGTAAAAATGTAACATGTGGAAATATAAGAAGTTAAAATGTAACATGTTAAAATGTAACGTGTTAAAATGTAACATTTTAAAATGTAACATGCTTAAATGTAACGTGTTAAAATGTAACATATTAAAATGTAACATGTAAAAATGTAACATGTAAAATTGTAATCTTTTAAAATGTAACATGCTTAAAGGTAACTTGTTAAAATGTAACATATTAAAAACGTTATGAGTACTGGTATGAGTAAAAGATTTTATGTCAGCTTGGTGGTTGAGTGATTATAGTACTGCTGTATTCAGAAGGTAGCTGGTTTGATTTTATGTTACTTTGTTTGTATTACCTGTCACTAGTTTGGTATTACTAATTTAATTAATCTTTGTCACAGGTGTACGAGGCTGCTGGGCTGGCCAATGCTGACAGTTTTATCCGACAGTTCCCTGATGGCTACAGTACCATTCTGGGGGAGAGAGGAGTTACCGTGTCTGGGGGCCAGAAACAGAGGATAGCTATCGCCCGCGCTCTACTGAAAATCCCATCCATCCTCATACTAGACGAGGCTACCAGGTCAGTTGCAAGGGAAAGACTTGATCATAAAAAATGTTAAAATGTAACATGTAAATATGTAAAATGTAAAAATGTAGAAGAAGACGACGACGACGACGACGATAAGAAGTTAAAATGTAACATGTTAAAATGTAACGTGTTAAAATGTAACATTTTAAAATGTAACATTTTAAAATGTAACATGCTTAAATGTAACTTGTTAAAATGTAACATATTAAAATGTAACATTAAACATTAACATTAAACATTAACATTAACATTAACATTAAAATGACGACGACGACGACGACGACGACGACGACGACGACGACGACGACGACGACGACGACGACGACGACGACGACGACGACGACGACGACGACGACGACGACGACGACGACGACGACGACGACGACGACGACGACGACGACGACGACGACGACGACGACGACGACGACGACGACGACGACGACGACGACGACGACGACGACGACGACGACGACGACGACGACGACGATTTTTATGTCAGCTTGACGATTTTTATGTCAGCTTGGTGGTTGAGTGATTATAGTACTGCTGTACTCGCCTTGTAATCAGAAGGTAGCTGGTTTGATTCTATGTTACTTTGTTTGTATTACCTGTCAAAATCCCATCCATCCTCATACTAGACGAGGCTACCAAGTCAGTTGCAAGGGAATGACTTGATCGTAAAACATGTCAAAATGTAACATGTAAAAATGTAACATGTGGAAATATAAGAAGTTAAAATGTAACATGTTAAAATGTAACGTGTTAAAATGTAACATTTTAAAATGTAACATGCTTAAATGTAACGTGTTAAAATGTAACATATTAAAATGTAACATGTAAAAATGTAACATGTAAAATTGTAACCTTTTAAAATGTAACATGCTTAAAGGTAACTTGTTAAAATGTAACATATTAAAAACGTTATGAGTACTGGTATGAGTAAAAGTTTTTTATGTCAGCTTGGTGGTTGAGTGATTATAGTACTGCTGTATTCAGAAGGTAGCTGGTTTGATTTTATGTTACTTTGTTTGTATTACCTGTCACTAGTTTGGTATTACTAATTTAATTAATCTTTGTCACAGGTGTACGAGGCTGCTGGGCTGGCCAATGCTGACAGTTTTATCCGACAGTTCCCTGATGGCTACAGTACCATTCTGGGGGAGAGAGGAGTTACCGTGTCTGGGGGCCAGAAACAGAGGATAGCTATCGCCCGCGCTCTACTGAAAATCCCATCCATCCTCATACTAGACGAGGCTACCAGGTCAGTTGCAAGGGAATGACTTGATCGTAAAACATGTTAAAATGTAACATGTAAAAATGTAACATGTGGAAATATAAGAAGTTAAAATGTAACATGTTAAAATGTAACGTGTTAAAATGTAACATTTTAAAATGTAACATGCTTATATTAAAATGTAACATGTAAAAATGTAACATGTAAAATTGTAACCTTTTAAAATGTAACATGCTTAAAGGTAACTTGTTAAAATGTAACACATTAAAAACGTTATGAGTACTGGTATGAGTAAAAGTTTTTATGTCAGCTTGGTGGTTGAGTGATTATAGTACTGCTTTACTCGCCTTGTAATTAGAAGGTAGCTGGTTTGATTCTATGTTACTTTGTTTGTATTACCTGTCACTAGTTTGGTATTACTAATTTAATTAATCTTTGTCACAGGTGTACGAGGCTGCTGGGCTGGCCAATGCTGAAAGTTTTATCCGACAGTTCCCTGATGGCTACAGTACCATTCTGGGGGAGAGAGGAGTTACCGTGTCTGGGGGCCAGAAACAGAGGATAGCTATCGCCCGCGCTCTACTGAAAATCCCATCCATCCTCATACTAGACGAGGCTACCAGGTCAGTTGCAAGGGAATGACTTGATCGTAAAACATGTTAAAATGTAACATGTAAAAATGTAACATGTGGAAATGTAAGAAGTTAAAATGTAACATGTTAAAATGTAACGTGTTAAAATGTAACATTTTAAAATGTAGTATGCTTAAATGTAACGTGTTAAAATGTAACATATTAAAATGTAACATGTAAAAATGTAACATGTAAAATTGTAACCTTTTAAAATGTAACATGCTTAAAGGTAACTTGTTAAAATGTAACATATTAAAAACGTTATGAGTACTGGTATGAGTAAAAGTTTTTTATGTCAGCTAGTGGTTGAGTGATTATAGTACTGCTGTATTCAGAAGGTAGCTGGTTTGATTTTATGTTACTTTGTTTGTATTACCTGTCACTAGTTTGGTATTACTAATTTAATTAATCTTTGTCACAGGTGTACGAGGCTGCTGGGCTGGCCAATGCTGACAGTTTTATCCGACAGTTCCCTGATGGCTACAGTACCATTCTGGGGGAGAGAGGAGTTACCGTGTCTGGGGGCCAGAAACAGAGGATAGCTATCGCCCGCGCTCTACTGAAAATCCCATCCATCCTCATACTAGACGAGGCTACCAGGTCAGTTGCAAGGGAATGACTTGATCGTAAAACATGTTAAAATGTAACATGTAAAAATGTAACATGTGGAAATATAAGAAGTTAAAATGTAACATGTTAAAATGTAACGTGTTAAAATGTAACATTTTAAAATGTAACATGCTTAAATGTAACGTGTTAAAATGTAACATATTAAAATGTAACATGTAAAAATGTAACATGTAAAATTGTAATCTTTTAAAATGTAACATGCTTAAAGGTAACTTGTTAAAATGTAACATATTAAAAACGTTATGAGTACTGGTATGAGTAAAAGATTTTATGTCAGCTTGGTGGTTGAGTGATTATAGTACTGCTGTATTCAGAAGGTAGCTGGTTTGATTTTATGTTACTTTGTTTGTATTACCTGTCACTAGTTTGGTATTACTAATTTAATTAATCTTTGTCACAGGTGTACGAGGCTGCTGGGCTGGCCAATGCTGACAGTTTTATCCGACAGTTCCCTGATGGCTACAGTACCATTCTGGGGGAGAGAGGAGTTACCGTGTCTGGGGGCCAGAAACAGAGGATAGCTATCGCCCGCGCTCTACTGAAAATCCCATCCATCCTCATACTAGACGAGGCTACCAGGTCAGTTGCAAGGGAAAGACTTGATCATAAAAAATGTTAAAATGTAACATGTAAATATGTAAAATGTAAAAATGTAGAAGAAGACGACGACGACGACGACGATAAGAAGTTAAAATGTAACATGTTAAAATGTAACGTGTTAAAATGTAACATTTTAAAATGTAACATTTTAAAATGTAACATGCTTAAATGTAACTTGTTAAAATGTAACATATTAAAATGTAACATTAAACATTAACATTAAACATTAACATTAACATTAACATTAAAATGACGACGACGACGACGACGACGACGACGACGACGACGACGACGACGACGACGACGACGACGACGACGACGACGACGACGACGACGACGACGACGACGACGACGACGACGACGACGACGACGACGACGACGACGACGACGACGACGACGACGACGACGACGACGACGACGACGACGACGACGACGACGACGACGACGACGACGACGATTTTTATGTCAGCTTGACGATTTTTATGTCAGCTTGGTGGTTGAGTGATTATAGTACTGCTGTACTCGCCTTGTAATCAGAAGGTAGCTGGTTTGATTCTATGTTACTTTGTTTGTATTACCTGTCAAAATCCCATCCATCCTCATACTAGACGAGGCTACCAAGTCAGTTGCAAGGGAATGACTTGATCGTAAAACATGTCAAAATGTAACATGTAAAAATGTAACATGTGGAAATATAAGAAGTTAAAATGTAACATGTTAAAATGTAACGTGTTAAAATGTAACATTTTAAAATGTAACATGCTTAAATGTAACGTGTTAAAATGTAACATATTAAAATGTAACATGTAAAAATGTAACATGTAAAATTGTAACCTTTTAAAATGTAACATGCTTAAAGGTAACTTGTTAAAATGTAACATATTAAAAACGTTATGAGTACTGGTATGAGTAAAAGTTTTTTATGTCAGCTTGGTGGTTGAGTGATTATAGTACTGCTGTATTCAGAAGGTAGCTGGTTTGATTTTATGTTACTTTGTTTGTATTACCTGTCACTAGTTTGGTATTACTAATTTAATTAATCTTTGTCACAGGTGTACGAGGCTGCTGGGCTGGCCAATGCTGACAGTTTTATCCGACAGTTCCCTGATGGCTACAGTACCATTCTGGGGGAGAGAGGAGTTACCGTGTCTGGGGGCCAGAAACAGAGGATAGCTATCGCCCGCGCTCTACTGAAAATCCCATCCATCCTCATACTAGACGAGGCTACCAGGTCAGTTGCAAGGGAAAGACTTGATCATAAAAAATGTTAAAATGTAACATGTAAATATGTAAAATGTAAAAATGTAGAAGAAGACGACGACGACGACGACGATAAGAAGTTAAAATGTAACATGTTAAAATGTAACGTGTTAAAATGTAACATTTTAAAATGTAACATTTTAAAATGTAACATGCTTAAATGTAACTTGTTAAAATGTAACATATTAAAATGTAACATTAAACATTAACATTAAACATTAACATTAACATTAACATTAAAATGACGACGACGACGACGACGACGACGACGACGACGACGACGACGACGACGACGACGACGACGACGACGACTAAGACGACGACGACGACGACGACGACGACGACGACGACGACGACGACGACGACGACGACGACGACGACGACGACGACGACGACGACGACGACGACGACGACGACGACGACGACGACGACGACGACGACGACGACGACGACGACGACGACGACGACGACGACGACGACGACGACGACGACGACGACGACGACGACGACGACGACGACGACGACGACGACGACGACGACGACGACGACGACGACGACGACGACGACGACGACGACGACGACGACGACGACGACGACGACGACGACGACGACGACGACGACGACGACGACGACGACGACGACGACGACGACGACGACGACGACGACGACGACGACGACGACGACGACGACGACGACGACGACGACGACGACGACGACGACGACGACGACGACGACGACGACGACGACGACGACGACGACGACGACGACGACGACGACGACGACGACGACGACGACGACGACGACGACGACGACGACGACGACGACGACGACGACGACGACGACGACGACGACGACGACGACGACGACGACGACGACGACGACGACGACGACGACGACGACGACGACGACGACGACGACGACGACGACGACGACGACGACGACGACGACGACGACGACGACGACGACGACGACGACGACGACGACGACGACGACGACGACGACGACGACGACGACGACGACGACGACGACGACGACGACGACGACGACGACGACGACGACGACGATTTTTATGTCAGCTTGACGATTTTTATGTCAGCTTGGTGGTTGAGTGATTATAGTACTGCTGTACTCGCCTTGTAATCAGAAGGTAGCTGGTTTGATTCTATGTTACTTTGTTTGTATTACCTGTCAAAATCCTATCCATCCTCATACTAGACGAGGCTACCAAGTCAGTTGCAAGGGAATGACTTGATCGTAAAACATGTCAAAATGTAACATGTAAAAATGTAACATGTGGAAATATAAGAAGTTAAAATGTAACATGTTAAAATGTAACGTGTTAAAATGTAACATTTTAAAATGTAACATGCTTAAATGTAACTTGTTAAAATGTAACATATTAAAATGTAACATGTAAAAATGTAACATGTAAAATTGTAACCTTTTAAAATGTAACATGCTTAAAGGTAACTTGTTAAAATGTAACATATTAAAAACGTTATGAGTACTGGTATGAGTAAAAGATTTTATGTCAGCTTGGTGGTTGAGTGATTATAGTACTGCTGTATTCAGAAGGTAGCTGGTTTGATTTTATGTTACTTTGTTTGTATTACCTGTCACTAGTTTGGTATTACTAATTTAATTAATCTTTGTCACAGGTGTACGAGGCTGCTGGGCTGGCCAATGCTGACAGTTTTATCCGACAGTTCCCTGATGGCTACAGTACCATTCTGGGGGAGAGAGGAGTTACCGTGTCTGGGGGCCAGAAACAGAGGATAGCTATCGCCCGCGCTCTACTGAAAATCCCATCCATCCTCATACTAGACGAGGCTACCAGGTCAGTTGCAAGGGAATGACTTGATCGTAAAACATGTTAAAATGTAACATGTAAAAATGTAACATGTGGAAATATAAGAAGTTAAAATGTAACATGTTAAAATGTAACGTGTTAAAATGTAACATTTTAAAATGTAACATGCTTATATTAAAATGTAACATGTAAAAATGTAACATGTAAAATTGTAACCTTTTAAAATGTAACATGCTTAAAGGTAACTTGTTAAAATGTAACACATTAAAAACGTTATGAGTACTGGTATGAGTAAAAGTTTTTATGTCAGCTTGGTGGTTGAGTGATTATAGTACTGCTTTACTCGCCTTGTAATTAGAAGGTAGCTGGTTTGATTCTATGTTACTTTGTTTGTATTACCTGTCACTAGTTTGGTATTACTAATTTAATTAATCTTTGTCACAGGTGTACGAGGCTGCTGGGCTGGCCAATGCTGACAGTTTTATCCGACAGTTCCCTGATGGCTACAGTACCATTCTGGGGGAGAGAGGAGTTACCGTGTCTGGGGGCCAGAAACAGAGGATAGCTATCGCCCACGCTCTACTGAAAATCCCATCCATCCTCATACTAGACGAGGCTACCAGGTCAGTTGCAAGGGAATGACTTGATCGTAAAACATGTTAAAATGTAACATGTAAAAATGTAACATGTGGAAATATAAGAAGTTAAAATGTAACATGTTAAAATGTAACGTGTTAAAATGTAACATTTTAAAATGTAACATGCTTAAATGTAACGTGTTAAAATGTAACATATTAAAATGTAACATGTAAAAATGTAACATGTAAAATTGTAACCTTTTAAAATGTAACATGCTTAAAGGTAACTTGTTAAAATGTAACATATTAAAAACGTTATGAGTACTGGTATGAGTAAAAGTTTTTTATGTCAGCTTGGTGGTTGAGTGATTATAGTACTGCTGTATTCAGAAGGTAGCTGGTTTGATTTTATGTTACTTTGTTTGTATTACCTGTCACTAGTTTGGTATTACTAATTTAATTAATCTTTGTCACAGGTGTACGAGGCTGCTGGGCTGGCCAATGCTGACAGTTTTATCCGACAGTTCCCTGATGGCTACAGTACCATTCTGGGGGAGAGAGGAGTTACCGTGTCTGGGGGCCAGAAACAGAGGATAGCTATCGCCCGCGCTCTACTGAAAATCCCATCCATCCTCATACTAGACGAGGCTACCAGGTCAGTTGCAAGGGAATGACTTGATCGTAAAACATGTTAAAATGTAACATGTAAAAATGTAACATGTGGAAATATAAGAAGTTAAAATGTAACATGTTAAAATGTAACGTGTTAAAATGTAACATTTTAAAATGTAACATGCTTAAATGTAACGTGTTAAAATGTAACATATTAAAATGTAACATGTAAAAATGTAACATGTAAAATTGTAACCTTTTAAAATGTAACATGCTTAAAGGTAACTTGTTAAAATGTAACATATTAAAAACGTTATGAGTACTGGTATGAGTAAAAGTTTTTTATGTCAGCTTGGTGGTTGAGTGATTATAGTACTGCTGTATTCAGAAGGTAGCTGGTTTGATTCTATGTTACTTTGTTTGTATTACCTGTCACTAGTTTGGTATTACAAATTTAATTAATCTTTGTCACAGGTGTACGAGGCTGCTGGGCTGGCCAATGCTGACAGTTTTATCCGACAGTTCCCTGATGGCTACAGTACCATTCTGGGGGAGAGAGGAGTTACCGTGTCTGGGGGCCAGAAACAGAGGATAGCTATCGCCCGCGCTCTACTGAAAATCCCATCCATCCTCATACTAGACGAGGCTACCAGGTCAGTTGCAAGGGAATGACTTGATCGTAAAACATGTTAAAATGTAACATGTAAAAATGTAACATGTGGAAATATAAGAAGTTAAAATGTAACATGTTAAAATGT
This sequence comes from Macrosteles quadrilineatus, assembly GCF_028750875.1. Taxonomy (NCBI): domain Eukaryota; kingdom Metazoa; phylum Arthropoda; class Insecta; order Hemiptera; family Cicadellidae; genus Macrosteles; species Macrosteles quadrilineatus. Next base: position 19,524 of record NW_026543349.1, on the reverse strand, counting down.
AACGTGTTAAAATGTAACATTTTAAAATGTAACATGCTTAAATGTAACGTGTTAAAATGTAACATATTAAAATGTAACATGTAAAAATGTAACATGTAAAATTGTAACCTTTTAAAATGTAACATGCTTAAAGGTAACTTGTTAAAATGTAACATATTAAAAACGTTATGAGTACTGGTATGAGTAAAAGTTTTTTATGTCAGCTTGGTGGTTGAGTGATTATAGTACTGCTGTATTCAGAAGGTAGCTGGTTTGATTTTATGTTACTTTGTTTGTATTACCTGTCACTAGTTTGGTATTACTAATTTAATTAATCTTTGTCACAGGTGTACGAGGCTGCTGGGCTGGCCAATGCTGACAGTTTTATCCGACAGTTCCCTGATGGCTACAGTACCATTCTGGGGGAGAGAGGAGTTACCGTGTCTGGGGGCCAGAAACAGAGGATAGCTATCGCCCGCGCTCTACTGAAAATCCCATCCATCCTCATACTAGACGAGGCTACCAGGTCAGTTGCAAGGGAATGACTTGATCGTAAAACATGTTAAAATGTAACATGTAAAAATGTAACATGTGGAAATATAAGAAGTTAAAATGTAACATGTTAAAATGTAACGTGTTAAAATGTAACATTTTAAAATGTAACATGCTTAAATGTAACTTGTTAAAATGTAACATATTAAAATGTAACATGTAAAAATGTAACATGTAAAATTGTAACCTTTTAAAATGTAACATGCTTAAAGGTAACTTGTTAAAATGTAACATATTAAAAACGTTATGAGTACTGGTATGAGTAAAAGATTTTATGTCAGCTTGGTGGTTGAGTGATTATAGTACTGCTGTATTCAGAAGGTAGCTGGTTTGATTTTATGTTACTTTGTTTGTATTACCTGTCACTAGTTTGGTATTACTAATTTAATTAATCTTTGTCACAGGTGTACGAGGCTGCTGGGCTGGCCAATGCTGACAGTTTTATCCGACAGTTCCCTGATGGCTACAGTACCATTCTGGGGGAGAGAGGAGTTACCGTGTCTGGGGGCCAGAAACAGAGGATAGCTATCGCCCGCGCTCTACTGAAAATCCCATCCATCCTCATACTAGACGAGGCTACCAGGTCAGTTGCAAGGGAATGACTTGATCGTAAAACATGTTAAAATGTAACATGTAAAAATGTAACATGTGGAAATATAAGAAGTTAAAATGTAACATGTTAAAATGTAACGTGTTAAAATGTAACATTTTAAAATGTAACATGCTTATATTAAAATGTAACATGTAAAAATGTAACATGTAAAATTGTAACCTTTTAAAATGTAACATGCTTAAAGGTAACTTGTTAAAATGTAACACATTAAAAACGTTATGAGTACTGGTATGAGTAAAAGTTTTTATGTCAGCTTGGTGGTTGAGTGATTATAGTACTGCTTTACTCGCCTTGTAATTAGAAGGTAGCTGGTTTGATTCTATGTTACTTTGTTTGTATTACCTGTCACTAGTTTGGTATTACTAATTTAATTAATCTTTGTCACAGGTGTACGAGGCTGCTGGGCTGGCCAATGCTGACAGTTTTATCCGACAGTTCCCTGATGGCTACAGTACCATTCTGGGGGAGAGAGGAGTTACCGTGTCTGGGGGCCAGAAACAGAGGATAGCTATCGCCCACGCTCTACTGAAAATCCCATCCATCCTCATACTAGACGAGGCTACCAGGTCAGTTGCAAGGGAATGACTTGATCGTAAAACATGTTAAAATGTAACATGTAAAAATGTAACATGTGGAAATATAAGAAGTTAAAATGTAACATGTTAAAATGTAACGTGTTAAAATGTAACATTTTAAAATGTAACATGCTTAAATGTAACGTGTTAAAATGTAACATATTAAAATGTAACATGTAAAAATGTAACATGTAAAATTGTAACCTTTTAAAATGTAACATGCTTAAAGGTAACTTGTTAAAATGTAACATATTAAAAACGTTATGAGTACTGGTATGAGTAAAAGTTTTTTATGTCAGCTTGGTGGTTGAGTGATTATAGTACTGCTGTATTCAGAAGGTAGCTGGTTTGATTTTATGTTACTTTGTTTGTATTACCTGTCACTAGTTTGGTATTACTAATTTAATTAATCTTTGTCACAGGTGTACGAGGCTGCTGGGCTGGCCAATGCTGACAGTTTTATCCGACAGTTCCCTGATGGCTACAGTACCATTCTGGGGGAGAGAGGAGTTACCGTGTCTGGGGGCCAGAAACAGAGGATAGCTATCGCCCGCGCTCTACTGAAAATCCCATCCATCCTCATACTAGACGAGGCTACCAGGTCAGTTGCAAGGGAATGACTTGATCGTAAAACATGTTAAAATGTAACATGTAAAAATGTAACATGTGGAAATATAAGAAGTTAAAATGTAACATGTTAAAATGTAACGTGTTAAAATGTAACATTTTAAAATGTAACATGCTTAAATGTAACGTGTTAAAATGTAACATATTAAAATGTAACATGTAAAAATGTAACATGTAAAATTGTAACCTTTTAAAATGTAACATGCTTAAAGGTAACTTGTTAAAATGTAACATATTAAAAACGTTATGAGTACTGGTATGAGTAAAAGTTTTTTATGTCAGCTTGGTGGTTGAGTGATTATAGTACTGCTGTATTCAGAAGGTAGCTGGTTTGATTCTATGTTACTTTGTTTGTATTACCTGTCACTAGTTTGGTATTACAAATTTAATTAATCTTTGTCACAGGTGTACGAGGCTGCTGGGCTGGCCAATGCTGACAGTTTTATCCGAAAGTTCCCTGATGGCTACAGTACCATTCTGGGGGAGAGAGGAGTTACCGTGTCTGGGGGCCAGAAACAGAGGATAGCTATCGCCCGCGCTCTACTGAAAATCCCATCCATCCTCATACTAGACGAGGCTACCAGGTCAGTTGCAAGGGAATGACTTGATCGTAAAACATGTTAAAATGTAACATGTAAAAATGTAACATGTGGAAATATAAGAAGTTAAAATGTAACATGTTAAAATGTAACGTGTTAAAATGTAACATTTTAAAATGTAACATGCTTAAATGTAACGTGTTAAAATGTAACATATTAAAATGTAACATGTAAAAATGTAACATGTAAAATTGTAACCTTTTAAAATGTAACATGCTTAAAGGTAACTTGTTAAAATGTAACATATTAAAAACGTTATGAGTACTGGTATGAGTAAAAGTTTTTTATGTCAGCTTGGTGGTTGAGTGATTATAGTACTGCTGTATTCAGAAGGTAGCTGGTTTGATTTTATGTTACTTTGTTTGTATTACCTGTCACTAGTTTGGTATTACTAATTTAATTAATCTTTGTCACAGGTGTACGAGGCTGCTGGGCTGGCCAATGCTGACAGTTTTATCCGACAGTTCCCTGATGGCTACAGTACCATTCTGGGGGAGAGAGGAGTTACCGTGTCTGGGGGCCAGAAACAGAGGATAGCTATCGCCCGCGCTCTACTGAAAATCCCATCCATCCTCATACTAGACGAGGCTACCAGGTCAGTTGCAAGGGAATGACTTGATCGTAAAACATGTTAAAATGTAACATGTAAAAATGTAACATGTGGAAATATAAGAAGTTAAAATGTAACATGTTAAAATGTAACGTGTTAAAATGTAACATTTTAAAATGTAACATGCTTAAATGTAACGTGTTAAAATGTAACATATTAAAATGTAACATGTAAAAATGTAACATGTAAAATTGTAACCTTTTAAAATGTAACATGCTTAAAGGTAACTTGTTAAAATGTAACATATTAAAAACGTTATGAGTACTGGTATGAGTAAAAGTTTTTTATGTCAGCTTGGTGGTTGAGTGATTATAGTACTGCTGTATTCAGAAGGTAGCTGGTTTGATTTTATGTTACTTTGTTTGTATTACCTGTCACTAGTTTGGTATTACTAATTTAATTAATCTTTGTCACAGGTGTACGAGGCTGCTGGGCTGGCCAATGCTGACAGTTTTATCCGACAGTTCCCTGATGGCTACAGTACCATTCTGGGGGAGAGAGGAGTTACCGTGTCTGGGGGCCAGAAACAGAGGATAGCTATCGCCCGCGCTCTACTGAAAATCCCATCCATCCTCATACTAGACGAGGCTACCAGGTCAGTTGCAAGGGAAAGACTTGATCATAAAAAATGTTAAAATGTAACATGTAAATATGTAAAATGTAAAAATGTAGAAGAAGACGACGACGACGACGACGATAAGAAGTTAAAATGTAACATGTTAAAATGTAACGTGTTAAAATGTAACATTTTAAAATGTAACATTTTAAAATGTAACATGCTTAAATGTAACTTGTTAAAATGTAACATATTAAAATGTAACATTAAACATTAACATTAAACATTAACATTAACATTAACATTAAAATGACGACGACGACGACGACGACGACGACGACGACGACGACGACGACGACGACGACGACGACGACGACGACGACGACGACGGTTTTTATGTCAGCTTGGTGGTTGAGTGATTATAGTACTGCTGTACTCGCCTTGTAATCAGAAGGTAGCTGGTTTGATTCTATGTTACTTTGTTTGTATTACCTGTCAAAATCCCATCCATCCTCATACTAGACGAGGCTACCAAGTCAGTTGCAAGGGAATGACTTGATCGTAAAACATGTCAAAATGTAACATGTAAAAATGTAACATGTGGAAATATAAGAAGTTAAAATGTAACATGTTAAAATGTAACGTGTTAAAATGTAACATTTTAAAATGTAACATGCTTAAATGTAACTTGTTAAAATGTAACATATTAAAATGTAACATGTAAAAATGTAACATGTAAAATTGTAACCTTTTAAAATGTAACATGCTTAAAGGTAACTTGTTAAAATGTAACACATTAAAAACGTTATGAGTACTGGTATGAGTAAAAGTTTTTATGTCAGCTTGGTGGTTGAGTGATTATAGTACTGCTTTACTCGCCTTGTAATTAGAAGGTAGCTGGTTTGATTCTATGTTACTTTGTTTGTATTACCTGTCACTAGTTTGGTATTACTAATTTAATTAATCTTTGTCACAGGTGTACGAGGCTGCTGGGCTGGCCAATGCTGACAGTTTTATCCGACAGTTCCCTGATGGCTACAGTACCATTCTGGGGGAGAGAGGAGTTACCGTGTCTGGGGGCCAGAAACAGAGGATAGCTATCGCCCGCGCTCTACTGAAAATCCCATCCATCCTCATACTAGACGAGGCTACCAGGTCAGTTGCAAGGGAATGACTTGATCGTAAAACATGTTAAAATGTAACATGTAAAAATGTAACATGTGGAAATATAAGAAGTTAAAATGTAACATGTTAAAATGTAACGTGTTAAAATGTAACATTTTAAAATGTAACATGCTTAAATGTAACGTGTTAAAATGTAACATATTAAAATGTAACATGTAAAAATGTAACATGTAAAATTGTAACCTTTTAAAATGTAACATGCTTAAAGGTAACTTGTTAAAATGTAACATATTAAAAACGTTATGAGTACTGGTATGAGTAAAAGTTTTTTATGTCAGCTTGGTGGTTGAGTGATTATAGTACTGCTGTATTCAGAAGGTAGCTGGTTTGATTCTATGTTACTTTGTTTGTATTACCTGTCACTAGTTTGGTATTACAAATTTAATTAATCTTTGTCACAGGTGTACGAGGCTGCTGGGCTGGCCAATGCTGACAGTTTTATCCGACAGTTCCCTGATGGCTACAGTACCATTCTGGGGGAGAGAGGAGTTACCGTGTCTGGGGGCCAGAAACAGAGGATAGCTATCGCCCGCGCTCTACTGAAAATCCCATCCATCCTCATACTAGACGAGGCTACCAGGTCAGTTGCAAGGGAATGACTTGATCGTAAAACATGTTAAAATGTAACATGTAAAAATGTAACATGTGGAAATATAAGAAGTTAAAATGTAACATGTTAAAATGTAACGTGTTAAAATGTAACATTTTAAAATGTAACATGCTTAAATGTAACGTGTTAAAATGTAACATATTAAAATGTAACATGTAAAAATGTAACATGTAAAATTGTAACCTTTTAAAATGTAACATGCTTAAAGGTAACTTGTTAAAATGTAACATATTAAAAACGTTATGAGTACTGGTATGAGTAAAAGTTTTTTATGTCAGCTTGGTGGTTGAGTGATTATAGTACTGCTGTATTCAGAAGGTAGCTGGTTTGATTCTATGTTACTTTGTTTGTATTACCTGTCACTAGTTTGGTATTACAAATTTAATTAATCTTTGTCACAGGTGTACGAGGCTGCTGGGCTGGCCAATGCTGACAGTTTTATCCGACAGTTCCCTGATGGCTACAGTACCATTCTGGGGGAGAGAGGAGTTACCGTGTCTGGGGGCCAGAAACAGAGGATAGCTATCGCCCGCGCTCTACTGAAAATCCCATCCATCCTCATACTAGACGAGGCTACCAGGTCAGTTGCAAGGGAATGACTTGATCGTAAAACATGTTAAAATGTAACATGTAAAAATGTAACATGTGGAAATATAAGAAGTTAAAATGTAACATGTTAAAATGTAACGTGTTAAAATGTAACATTTTAAAATGTAACATGCTTAAATGTAACGTGTTAAAATGTAACATATTAAAATGTAACATGTAAAAATGTAACATGTAAAATTGTAACCTTTTAAAATGTAACATGCTTAAAGGTAACTTGTTAAAATGTAACATATTAAAAACGTTATGAGTACTGGTATGAGTAAAAGTTTTTTATGTCAGCTTGGTGGTTGAGTGATTATAGTACTGCTGTATTCAGAAGGTAGCTGGTTTGATTTTATGTTACTTTGTTTGTATTACCTGTCACTAGTTTGGTATTACTAATTTAATTAATCTTTGTCACAGGTGTACGAGGCTGCTGGGCTGGCCAATGCTGACAGTTTTATCCGACAGTTCCCTGATGGCTACAGTACCATTCTGGGGGAGAGAGGAGTTACCGTGTCTGGGGGCCAGAAACAGAGGATAGCTATCGCCCGCGCTCTACTGAAAATCCCATCCATCCTCATACTAGACGAGGCTACCAGGTCAGTTGCAAGGGAATGACTTGATCGTAAAACATGTTAAAATGTAACATGTAAAAATGTAACATGTGGAAATATAAGAAGTTAAAATGTAACATGTTAAAATGTAACGTGTTAAAATGTAACATTTTAAAATGTAACATGCTTAAATGTAACTTGTTAAAATGTAACATATTAAAATGTAACATGTAAAAATGTAACATGTAAAATTGTAACCTTTTAAAATGTAACATGCTTAAAGGTAACTTGTTAAAATGTAACATATTAAAAACGTTATGAGTACTGGTATGAGTAAAAGATTTTATGTCAGCTTGGTGGTTGAGTGATTATAGTACTGCTGTATTCAGAAGGTAGCTGGTTTGATTTTATGTTACTTTGTTTGTATTACCTGTCACTAGTTTGGTATTACTAATTTAATTAATCTTTGTCACAGGTGTACGAGGCTGCTGGGCTGGCCAATGCTGACAGTTTTATCCGACAGTTCCCTGATGGCTACAGTACCATTCTGGGGGAGAGAGGAGTTACCGTGTCTGGGGGCCAGAAACAGAGGATAGCTATCGCCCGCGCTCTACTGAAAATCCCATCCATCCTCATACTAGACGAGGCTACCAGGTCAGTTGCAAGGGAATGACTTGATCGTAAAACATGTTAAAATGTAACATGTAAAAATGTAACATGTGGAAATATAAGAAGTTAAAATGTAACATGTTAAAATGTAACGTGTTAAAATGTAACATTTTAAAATGTAACATGCTTATATTAAAATGTAACATGTAAAAATGTAACATGTAAAATTGTAACCTTTTAAAATGTAACATGCTTAAAGGTAACTTGTTAAAATGTAACACATTAAAAACGTTATGAGTACTGGTATGAGTAAAAGTTTTTATGTCAGCTTGGTGGTTGAGTGATTATAGTACTGCTTTACTCGCCTTGTAATTAGAAGGTAGCTGGTTTGATTCTATGTTACTTTGTTTGTATTACCTGTCACTAGTTTGGTATTACTAATTTAATTAATCTTTGTCACAGGTGTACGAGGCTGCTGGGCTGGCCAATGCTGACAGTTTTATCCGACAGTTCCCTGATGGCTACAGTACCATTCTGGGGGAGAGAGGAGTTACCGTGTCTGGGGGCCAGAAACAGAGGATAGCTATCGCCCACGCTCTACTGAAAATCCCATCCATCCTCATACTAGACGAGGCTACCAGGTCAGTTGCAAGGGAATGACTTGATCGTAAAACATGTTAAAATGTAACATGTAAAAATGTAACATGTGGAAATATAAGAAGTTAAAATGTAACATGTTAAAATGTAACGTGTTAAAATGTAACATTTTAAAATGTAACATGCTTAAATGTAACGTGTTAAAATGTAACATATTAAAATGTAACATGTAAAAATGTAACATGTAAAATTGTAACCTTTTAAAATGTAACATGCTTAAAGGTAACTTGTTAAAATGTAACATATTAAAAACGTTATGAGTACTGGTATGAGTAAAAGTTTTTTATGTCAGCTTGGTGGTTGAGTGATTATAGTACTGCTGTATTCAGAAGGTAGCTGGTTTGATTTTATGTTACTTTGTTTGTATTACCTGTCACTAGTTTGGTATTACTAATTTAATTAATCTTTGTCACAGGTGTACGAGGCTGCTGGGCTGGCCAATGCTGACAGTTTTATCCGACAGTTCCCTGATGGCTACAGTACCATTCTGGGGGAGAGAGGAGTTACCGTGTCTGGGGGCCAGAAACAGAGGATAGCTATCGCCCGCGCTCTACTGAAAATCCCATCCATCCTCATACTAGACGAGGCTACCAGGTCAGTTGCAAGGGAATGACTTGATCGTAAAACATGTTAAAATGTAACATGTAAAAATGTAACATGTGGAAATATAAGAAGTTAAAATGTAACATGTTAAAATGTAACGTGTTAAAATGTAACATTTTAAAATGTAACATGCTTAAATGTAACGTGTTAAAATGTAACATATTAAAATGTAACATGTAAAAATGTAACATGTAAAATTGTAACCTTTTAAAATGTAACATGCTTAAAGGTAACTTGTTAAAATGTAACATATTAAAAACGTTATGAGTACTGGTATGAGTAAAAGTTTTTTATGTCAGCTTGGTGGTTGAGTGATTATAGTACTGCTGTATTCAGAAGGTAGCTGGTTTGATTCTATGTTACTTTGTTTGTATTACCTGTCACTAGTTTGGTATTACAAATTTAATTAATCTTTGTCACAGGTGTACGAGGCTGCTGGGCTGGCCAATGCTGACAGTTTTATCCGAAAGTTCCCTGATGGCTACAGTACCATTCTGGGGGAGAGAGGAGTTACCGTGTCTGGGGGCCAGAAACAGAGGATAGCTATCGCCCGCGCTCTACTGAAAATCCCATCCATCCTCATACTAGACGAGGCTACCAGGTCAGTTGCAAGGGAATGACTTGATCGTAAAACATGTTAAAATGTAACATGTAAAAATGTAACATGTGGAAATATAAGAAGTTAAAATGTAACATGTTAAAATGTAACGTGTTAAAATGTAACATTTTAAAATGTAACATGCTTAAATGTAACGTGTTAAAATGTAACATATTAAAATGTAACATGTAAAAATGTAACATGTAAAATTGTAACCTTTTAAAATGTAACATGCTTAAAGGTAACTTGTTAAAATGTAACATATTAAAAACGTTATGAGTACTGGTATGAGTAAAAGTTTTTTATGTCAGCTTGGTGGTTGAGTGATTATAGTACTGCTGTATTCAGAAGGTAGCTGGTTTGATTTTATGTTACTTTGTTTGTATTACCTGTCACTAGTTTGGTATTACTAATTTAATTAATCTTTGTCACAGGTGTACGAGGCTGCTGGGCTGGCCAATGCTGACAGTTTTATCCGACAGTTCCCTGATGGCTACAGTACCATTCTGGGGGAGAGAGGAGTTACCGTGTCTGGGGGCCAGAAACAGAGGATAGCTATCGCCCGCGCTCTACTGAAAATCCCATCCATCCTCATACTAGACGAGGCTACCAGGTCAGTTGCAAGGGAATGACTTGATCGTAAAACATGTTAAAATGTAACATGTAAAAATGTAACATGTGGAAATATAAGAAGTTAAAATGTAACATGTTAAAATGTAACGTGTTAAAATGTAACATTTTAAAATGTAACATGCTTAAATGTAACGTGTTAAAATGTAACATATTAAAATGTAACATGTAAAAATGTAACATGTAAAATTGTAACCTTTTAAAATGTAACATGCTTAAAGGTAACTTGTTAAAATGTAACATATTAAAAACGTTATGAGTACTGGTATGAGTAAAAGTTTTTTATGTCAGCTTGGTGGTTGAGTGATTATAGTACTGCTGTATTCAGAAGGTAGCTGGTTTGATTTTATGTTACTTTGTTTGTATTACCTGTCACTAGTTTGGTATTACTAATTTAATTAATCTTTGTCACAGGTGTACGAGGCTGCTGGGCTGGCCAATGCTGACAGTTTTATCCGACAGTTCCCTGATGGCTACAGTACCATTCTGGGGGAGAGAGGAGTTACCGTGTCTGGGGGCCAGAAACAGAGGATAGCTATCGCCCGCGCTCTACTGAAAATCCCATCCATCCTCATACTAGACGAGGCTACCAGGTCAGTTGCAAGGGAAAGACTTGATCATAAAAAATGTTAAAATGTAACATGTAAATATGTAAAATGTAAAAATGTAGAAGAAGACGACGACGACGACGACGATAAGAAGTTAAAATGTAACATGTTAAAATGTAACGTGTTAAAATGTAACATTTTAAAATGTAACATTTTAAAATGTAACATGCTTAAATGTAACTTGTTAAAATGTAACATATTAAAATGTAACATTAAACATTAACATTAAACATTAACATTAACATTAACATTAAAATGACGACGACGACGACGACGACGACGACGACGACGACGACGACGACGACGACGACGACGACGACGACGACGACGACGACGGTTTTTATGTCAGCTTGGTGGTTGAGTGATTATAGTACTGCTGTACTCGCCTTGTAATCAGAAGGTAGCTGGTTTGATTCTATGTTACTTTGTTTGTATTACCTGTCAAAATCCCATCCATCCTCATACTAGACGAGGCTACCAAGTCAGTTGCAAGGGAATGACTTGATCGTAAAACATGTCAAAATGTAACATGTAAAAATGTAACATGTGGAAATATAAGAAGTTAAAATGTAACATGTTAAAATGTAACGTGTTAAAATGTAACATTTTAAAATGTAACATGCTTAAATGTAACTTGTTAAAATGTAACATATTAAAATGTAACATGTAAAAATGTAACATGTAAAATTGTAACCTTTTAAAATGTAACATGCTTAAAGGTAACTTGTTAAAATGTAACACATTAAAAACGTTATGAGTACTGGTATGAGTAAAAGTTTTTATGTCAGCTTGGTGGTTGAGTGATTATAGTACTGCTTTACTCGCCTTGTAATTAGAAGGTAGCTGGTTTGATTCTATGTTACTTTGTTTGTATTACCTGTCACTAGTTTGGTATTACTAATTTAATTAATCTTTGTCACAGGTGTACGAGGCTGCTGGGCTGGCCAATGCTGACAGTTTTATCCGACAGTTCCCTGATGGCTACAGTACCATTCTGGGGGAGAGAGGAGTTACCGTGTCTGGGGGCCAGAAACAGAGGATAGCTATCGCCCGCGCTCTACTGAAAATCCCATCCATCCTCATACTAGACGAGGCTACCAGGTCAGTTGCAAGGGAATGACTTGATCGTAAAACATGTTAAAATGTAACATGTAAAAATGTAACATGTGGAAATATAAGAAGTTAAAATGTAACATGTTAAAATGTAACGTGTTAAAATGTAACATTTTAAAATGTAACATGCTTAAATGTAACGTGTTAAAATGTAACATATTAAAATGTAACATGTAAAAATGTAACATGTAAAATTGTAACCTTTTAAAATGTAACATGCTTAAAGGTAACTTGTTAAAATGTAACATATTAAAAACGTTATGAGTACTGGTATGAGTAAAAGTTTTTTATGTCAGCTTGGTGGTTGAGTGATTATAGTACTGCTGTATTCAGAAGGTAGCTGGTTTGATTCTATGTTACTTTGTTTGTATTACCTGTCACTAGTTTGGTATTACAAATTTAATTAATCTTTGTCACAGGTGTACGAGGCTGCTGGGCTGGCCAATGCTGACAGTTTTATCCGACAGTTCCCTGATGGCTACAGTACCATTCTGGGGGAGAGAGGAGTTACCGTGTCTGGGGGCCAGAAACAGAGGATAGCTATCGCCCGCGCTCTACTGAAAATCCCATCCATCCTCATACTAGACGAGGCTACCAGGTCAGTTGCAAGGGAATGACTTGATCGTAAAACATGTTAAAATGTAACATGTAAAAATGTAACATGTGGAAATATAAGAAGTTAAAATGTAACATGTTAAAATGTAACGTGTTAAAATGTAACATTTTAAAATGTAACATGCTTAAATGTAACGTGTTAAAATGTAACATATTAAAATGTAACATGTAAAAATGTAACATGTAAAATTGTAACCTTTTAAAATGTAACATGCTTAAAGGTAACTTGTTAAAATGTAACATATTAAAAACGTTATGAGTACTGGTATGAGTAAAAGTTTTTTATGTCAGCTTGGTGGTTGAGTGATTATAGTACTGCTGTATTCAGAAGGTAGCTGGTTTGATTCTATGTTACTTTGTTTGTATTACCTGTCACTAGTTTGGTATTACAAATTTAATTAATCTTTGTCACAGGTGTACGAGGCTGCTGGGCTGGCCAATGCTGACAGTTTTATCCGACAGTTCCCTGATGGCTACAGTACCATTCTGGGGGAGAGAGGAGTTACCGTGTCTGGGGGCCAGAAACAGAGGATAGCTATCGCCCGCGCTCTACTGAAAATCCCATCCATCCTCATACTAGACGAGGCTACCAGGTCAGTTGCAAGGGAATGACTTGATCGTAAAACATGTTAAAATGTAACATGTAAAAATGTAACATGTGGAAATATAAGAAGTTAAAATGTAACATGTTAAAATGTAACGTGTTAAAATGTAACATTTTAAAATGTAACATGCTTAAATGTAACGTGTTAAAATGTAACATATTAAAATGTAACATGTAAAAATGTAACATGTAAAATTGTAACCTTTTAAAATGTAACATGCTTAAAGGTAACTTGTTAAAACGACGACGACGACGACGACGACGACGACGACGACGACGACGACGACGACGACGACGACGACGACGACGACGACGACGACGACGACGACGACGACGACGACGACGACGACGACGACGACGACGACGACGACGACGACGACGACGACGACGACGACGACGACGACGACGACGACGACGACGACGACGACGACGACGACGACGACGACGACGACGACGACGACGACGACGACGACGACGACGACGACGACGACGACGACGACGACGACGACGGTTTTTATGTCAGCTTGGTGGTTGAGTGATTATAGTACTGCTGTACTCGCCTTGTAATCAGAAGGTAGCTGGTTTGATTCTATGTTACTTTGTTTGTATTACCTGTCAAAATCCCATCCATCCTCATACTAGACGAGGCTACCAAGTCAGTTGCAAGGGAATGACTTGATCGTAAAACATGTCAAAATGTAACATGTAAAAATGTAACATGTGGAAATATAAGAAGTTAAAATGTAACATGTTAAAATGTAACGTGTTAAAATGTAACATTTTAAAATGTAACATGCTTAAATGTAACTTGTTAAAATGTAACATATTAAAATGTAACATGTAAAAATGTAACATGTAAAATTGTAACCTTTTAAAATGTAACATGCTTAAAGGTAACTTGTTAAAATGTAACACATTAAAAACGTTATGAGTACTGGTATGAGTAAAAGTTTTTATGTCAGCTTGGTGGTTGAGTGATTATAGTACTGCTGTATTCAGAAGGTAGCTGGTTTGATTCTATGTTACTTTGTTTGTATTACCTGTCACTAGTTTGGTATTACTAATTTAATTAATCTTTGTCACAGGTGTACGAGGCTGCTGGGCTGGCCAATGCTGACAGTTTTATCCGACAGTTCCCTGATGGCTACAGTACCATTCTGGGGGAGAGAGGAGTTACCGTGTCTGGGGGCCAGAAACAGAGGATAGCTATCGCCCACGCTCTACTGAAAATCCCATCCATCCTCATACTAGACGAGGCTACCAGGTCAGTTGCAAGGGAATGACTTGATCGTAAAACATGTTAAAATGTAACATGTAAAAATGTAACATGTGGAAATATAAGAAGTTAAAATGTAACATGTTAAAATGTAACGTGTTAAAATGTAACATTTTAAAATGTAACATGCTTAAATGTAACGTGTTAAAATGTAACATATTAAAATGTAACATGTAAAAATGTAACATGTAAAATTGTAACCTTTTAAAATGTAACATGCTTAAAGGTAACTTGTTAAAATGTAACATATTAAAAACGTTATGAGTACTGGTATGAGTAAAAGTTTTTTATGTCAGCTTGGTGGTTGAGTGATTATAGTACTGCTGTATTCAGAAGGTAGCTGTGATTTTATGTTACTTTGTTTGTATTACCTGTCACTAGTTTGGTATTACTAATTTAATTAATCTTTGTCACAGGTGTACGAGGCTGCTGGGCTGGCCAATGCTGACAGTTTTATCCGACAGTTCCCTGATGGCTACAGTACCATTCTGGGGGAGAGAGGAGTTACCGTGTCTGGGGGCCAGAAACAGAGGATAGCTATCGCCCGCGCTCTACTGAAAATCCCATCCATCCTCATACTAGACGAGGCTACCAGGTCAGTTGCAAGGGAAAGACTTGATCATAAAAAATGTTAAAATGTAACATGTAAATATGTAAAATGTAAAAATGTAGAAGAAGACGACGACGACGACGACGATAAGAAGTTAAAATGTAACATGTTAAAATGTAACGTGTTAAAATGTAACATTTTAAAATGTAACATTTTAAAATGTAACATGCTTAAATGTAACTTGTTAAAATGTAACATATTAAAATGTAACATTAAACATTAACATTAAACATTAACATTAACATTAACATTAAAATGACGACGACGACGACGACGACGACGACGACGACGACGACGACGACGACGACGACGACGACGACGACGACGACGACGACGACGACGACGACGACGAAGACGACGACGACGACGACGACGACGACGAAGACGACGACGACGACGACGACGACGACGACGACGACGACGACGACGACGACGACGACGACGACGACGACGACGACGACGACGACGACGACGACGACGACGACGACGACGACGACGACGACGACGACGACGACGACGACGACGACGACGACGACGACGACGACGACGACGACGACGACGACGACGACGACGACGACGACGACGACGACGACGACGACGACGACGACGACGACGACGACGACGACGACGACGACGACGACGACGGTTTTTATGTCAGCTTGGTGGTTGAGTGATTATAGTACTGCTGTACTCGCCTTGTAATCAGAAGGTAGCTGGTTTGATTCTATGTTACTTTGTTTGTATTACCTGTCAAAATCCCATCCATCCTCATACTAGACGAGGCTACCAAGTCAGTTGCAAGGGAATGACTTGATCGTAAAACATGTCAAAATGTAACATGTAAAAATGTAACATGTGGAAATATAAGAAGTTAAAATGTAACATGTTAAAATGTAACGTGTTAAAATGTAACATTTTAAAATGTAACATGCTTAAATGTAACTTGTTAAAATGTAACATATTAAAATGTAACATGTAAAAATGTAACATGTAAAATTGTAACCTTTTAAAATGTAACATGCTTAAAGGTAACTTGTTAAAATGTAACACATTAAAAACGTTATGAGTACTGGTATGAGTAAAAGTTTTTATGTCAGCTTGGTGGTTGAGTGATTATAGTACTGCTGTATTCAGAAGGTAGCTGGTTTGATTCTATGTTACTTTGTTTGTATTACCTGTCACTAGTTTGGTATTACTAATTTAATTAATCTTTGTCACAGGTGTACGAGGCTGCTGGGCTGGCCAATGCTGACAGTTTTATCCGACAGTTCCCTGATGGCTACAGTACCATTCTGGGGGAGAGAGGAGTTACCGTGTCTGGGGGCCAGAAACAGAGGATAGCTATCGCCCACGCTCTACTGAAAATCCCATCCATCCTCATACTAGACGAGGCTACCAGGTCAGTTGCAAGGGAATGACTTGATCGTAAAACATGTTAAAATGTAACATGTAAAAATGTAACATGTGGAAATATAAGAAGTTAAAATGTAACATGTTAAAATGTAACGTGTTAAAATGTAACATTTTAAAATGTAACATGCTTAAATGTAACGTGTTAAAATGTAACATATTAAAATGTAACATGTAAAAATGTAACATGTAAAATTGTAACCTTTTAAAATGTAACATGCTTAAAGGTAACTTGTTAAAATGTAACATATTAAAAACGTTATGAGTACTGGTATGAGTAAAAGTTTTTTATGTCAGCTTGGTGGTTGAGTGATTATAGTACTGCTGTATTCAGAAGGTAGCTGGTTTGATTTTATGTTACTTTGTTTGTATTACCTGTCACTAGTTTGGTATTACTAATTTAATTAATCTTTGTCACAGGTGTACGAGGCTGCTGGGCTGGCCAATGCTGACAGTTTTATCCGACAGTTCCCTGATGGCTACAGTACCATTCTGGGGGAGAGAGGAGTTACCGTGTCTGGGGGCCAGAAACAGAGGATAGCTATCGCCCGCGCTCTACTGAAAATCCCATCCATCCTCATACTAGACGAGGCTACCAGGTCAGTTGCAAGGGAAAGACTTGATCATAAAAAATGTTAAAATGTAACATGTAAATATGTAAAATGTAAAAATGTAGAAGAAGACGACGACGACGACGACGATAAGAAGTTAAAATGTAACATGTTAAAATGTAACGTGTTAAAATGTAACATTTTAAAATGTAACATTTTAAAATGTAACATGCTTAAATGTAACTTGTTAAAATGTAACATATTAAAATGTAACATTAAACATTAACATTAAACATTAACATTAACATTAACATTAAAATGACGACGACGACGACGACGACGACGACGACGACGACGACGACGACGACGACGACGACGACGACGACGACGACGACGACGACGACGACGACGACGACGACGACGACGACGACGACGACGACGACGACGACGAAGACGACGACGACGACGACGACGACGACGACGACGACGACGACGACGACGACGACGACGACGACGACGACGACGACGACGACGACGACGACGACGACGACGACGACGACGACGACGACGACGACGACGACGACGACGACGACGACGACGACGACGACGACGACGACGACGACGACGACGACGACGACGACGACGACGACGACGACGACGACGACGACGACGACGACGACGACGACGACGACGACGACGACGACGACGACGACGACGACGACGACGACGACGACGACGACGACGACGACGACGACGACGACGACGACGACGACGACGACGACGACGACGACGACGACGACGACGACGACGACGACGACGACGACGACGACGACGACGACGACGACGACGACGACGACGACGACGACGACGACGACGACGACGACGACGACGACGACGACGACGACGACGAAGACGACGACGACGACGACGACGACGACGACGACGACGACGACGACGACGACGACGACGACGACGACGACGACGACGACGACGACGACGACGACGACGACGACGACGACGACGACGACGACGACGACGACGACGACGACGACGACGACGACGACGACGACGACGACGACGACGACGACGACGACGACGACGACGACGACGACGACGACGACGACGACGACGACGACGACGACGACGACGACGACGACGACGACGACGACGACGACGACGACGACGACGACGACGACGACGACGACGACGACGACGACGACGACGACGACGACGACGACGACGACGACGACGACGACGACGACGACGACGACGACGACGACGACGACGACGACGACGACGACGACGACGACGACGACGACGACGACGACGACGACGACGACGACGACGACGACGACGACGACGACGACGACGACGACGACGACGACGACGACGACGACGACGACGACGACGACGACGACGACGACGACGACGACGACGACGACGACGACGACGACGACGACGACGACGACGACGACGACGACGACGACGACGACGACGACGACGACGACGACGACGACGACGACGACGACGACGACGACGACGACGACGACGACGACGACGACGACGACGACGGTTTTTATGTCAGCTTGGTGGTTGAGTGATTATAGTACTGCTGTACTCGCCTTGTAATCAGAAGGTAGCTGGTTTGATTCTATGTTACTTTGTTTGTATTACCTGTCAAAATCCCATCCATCCTCATACTAGACGAGGCTACCAAGTCAGTTGCAAGGGAATGACTTGATCGTAAAACATGTCAAAATGTAACATGTAAAAATGTAACATGTGGAAATATAAGAAGTTAAAATGTAACATGTTAAAATGTAACGTGTTAAAATGTAACATTTTAAAATGTAACATGCTTAAATGTAACTTGTTAAAATGTAACATATTAAAATGTAACATGTAAAAATGTAACATGTAAAATTGTAACCTTTTAAAATGTAACATGCTTAAAGGTAACTTGTTAAAATGTAACACATTAAAAACGTTATGAGTACTGGTATGAGTAAAAGTTTTTATGTCAGCTTGGTGGTTGAGTGATTATAGTACTGCTGTATTCAGAAGGTAGCTGGTTTGATTCTATGTTACTTTGTTTGTATTACCTGTCACTAGTTTGGTATTACTAATTTAATTAATCTTTGTCACAGGTGTACGAGGCTGCTGGGCTGGCCAATGCTGACAGTTTTATCCGACAGTTCCCTGATGGCTACAGTACCATTCTGGGGGAGAGAGGAGTTACCGTGTCTGGGGGCCAGAAACAGAGGATAGCTATCGCCCACGCTCTACTGAAAATCCCATCCATCCTCATACTAGACGAGGCTACCAGGTCAGTTGCAAGGGAATGACTTGATCGTAAAACATGTTAAAATGTAACATGTAAAAATGTAACATGTGGAAATATAAGAAGTTAAAATGTAACATGTTAAAATGTAACGTGTTAAAATGTAACATTTTAAAATGTAACATGCTTAAATGTAACGTGTTAAAATGTAACATATTAAAATGTAACATGTAAAAATGTAACATGTAAAATTGTAACCTTTTAAAATGTAACATGCTTAAAGGTAACTTGTTAAAATGTAACATATT